>NC_092781.1:21824844-22109703 GCF_047496795.1 Chiloscyllium punctatum | reverse complement strand
GAGAGGGAGGGTGAAAGACTGGATGGAGGTGAGGCAAGGGAGAAGGGGCAAGGGAGAGGAGAAAGAGAGTCAAAGAGAGAGGGGGAGAGAGACAGGCGCCAGAGAGGGGGCAAGGGAGGGGGAGAGAGAGGGGAGAGGGGAGGGGGGAGAGAGAGAGATGGGGAGATAGAGACGCAGTAGATAGTGAGGGGGGAGAGGCGGGCAGAGAGCGGGCGAGAAAGAGGGGGAAGAGAAATGGGGAGAGTGAGGGGGAGAGTGAGGAGTGTGAGAGAGCGGAGGTGAGAGAGCAGGGGAGAGTGAGGGGTTGAGAGAGAAGGGGAGAGTGAGGGGGTGAGAGAGAGAGGGGGAGAGAGTGGGGAGAGAGAGGGGGAGACAGACTGGGAGAAAGAGGGGAGAGAGGGGGGAGATAGAGAACGGGATGAGAAAGAGGGGGAGAGACTGAAGGGAAGAGAGTGAGGGGGAGAGAGTGAGGGGGAGAGAGGGATGGGGAGAGAGGGATGGGGAGAGAGGGAAGGGGAGAGAGGTGGGGAGAGAGATGGGGAGATAGATGGGGAGAGAGATGGGGAGAGATGGGGAGAGAGTTGGGGAGAGAGTGGGGAGAGAGTGGGGAGAGAGAATGGGGAGAGAGTGGGGAGAGAAAGTGGGGAGAGAAAGTGGGGGGAGATAGTCGGGGGAGAGAGATTGTGGAGAGAGAGTGGGGGAGAGTGTGGCCGGTGAGAGTGGTGGGGAGAGAGTGGGGAGGGAGAGGATTAGGGAGGGAGGGAGTGAGAGAGAGAGGGGAGAGAGAGTGAGGGGTAGAGAGATGGGGTGAGAGAGACAGTATAGAGAGTTGGGGAAAGAGGCGGTGAGAGAAGGAGAGAGGGGTAGAGAGGGGGAAAGAGGGGGAGAGCGATGGGGAGATTGAAGGGAGAGAGGGGAGAGAGAGGAGAGAGAGGGTAGAGGGAGAGAAGTAAAGAGACGGGGGAGTGTGTCTTTGAGAAAGGGGGGAGAGAGGGACAGTGAGAGGGGGAGAGGAAGGATAGTGAATGACAGGGTGAGAGAGGGAGGAAGGGAGAGAGGGAGGGAGTGAGAGAGGGGAGGAAAGTGAGGTGACAGAGTGAGGTGAGAGAGAGGGGCAGAGAGAGGCGAAAGAGAGGAGGCAAGAGAGAAGAGGAGTGAGGAAAGAGAGAGGTGGAGAGAGAGGGAGGGGGAGAGGGGGAAACGAGGGTGGGGAGAAAAAGGGGGATAGTGTGCAGGAGAGAGGGGGCAGAGAGCGGTGGAGAAAGAGAGAGGTGGAGAGTTGGTGGGAGAGTGAGGGGGAGAGTGAGGGGGGCTGAGAGAGAGGGGGGTGAGAGTGAGGGGGAACGAGAGTGAGAGGGAGAGAGGGGGGGAGAGAGGGGAGAGATAGAGTGGGAGAGGGGGCAGAGAACGGGGCGAGAAAGAGGGGGAGAGAGTGAGGGGGAGAGAGAGGGGGAGAGAGAGGGTGGAGAGAGAGGGGGGAGAGAGAAGGGTAGAGGGGGAGAGAGAGGGGGAGAGAGAGAGGGTGAGAGAGTGAGGGAGAGAGAGAGGGGAGAGAGGGGGGAGAAAGAGAGGGGGAGAGAGAGGGGAGAGAGAGAAGGGAGAGAGAGAGAGAGGGGGAGAGAGAGGGGAAGAGAGGGGGGGAAAGAGAGAGGAGGTGAGAGAGGGGGAGAGAGGGAGGGGGAGAGAGAGGGGGAGAGAGAGGGGGAGACGGGGGAGTGAGAGGGGAGGGTCAGGAAGGGGGAGACGGTGTGGGGAGAGAGGGGGAAAGAAAGGGGGTGAGGGAAAGAGAGCGGGAAGAGAGAGAGGGAGAGTGGGGGGGTCAAGTGAGGGGGTCAGGTGAGGGGGTTAGATTGAGGGGGTTTGAATGAGGGGGTTCAAGAGGGGGAGAGAGAGGAGGAGAAAGAGGAGGAGAGAGAGGAGGAGAGAGAGGAGGAGAGAGACGGGGAGAGAGGGGGAGAGAGGAGTGAGAGAAGGGGAGGGGAGAGAGGGGGAGAGAGTGGGAGAGAGAGGGGAGAGAGACGGGGAGAGTAGGGTAGATTGGGGAGAGAGTAGGGTAGAGGAGGGAGAGAATGGGAGAAGGGGGAGAGTGGGGGAGAGAGGCGGGAGAGACGCGGGAGAGAGAGGGGATAGACAATGGGATGTCGAGAGAGTGGGTCGAGTGAGGGGGGCCAAGTGAGGCGGGGTTGATTGAGGGGTTCGAGTGAAGGGCTCGAGTGAGGGGGGTCGAGTGAGGGGGGTCGAGTGAGGGAACTGAGAGAGGGGGTCAAGAGAGGGGAAAAGAGAGGGGGGAGAGAGGTGATCGAGTGAGAGAGAGGTGGAGATCGGGGGAGAGAGAAGGGGTTCAAGTGAGGCGGTTCGAGTGAATGGATCGTGAGGTGGGGTCGAAAGAGGCGGGTCGTGAGAGGGTGTCGAGAGATTGTGTAAAGTGAGGGGGTTTGAAAGAAGGGAGGTCGAGAGAGGGGTGTCAAGAGAGAGAGGGATGTCAAGTGAGAGGGAGAGAGAGGGGGAGAGGGAGGGGGAGAGAAAGGGGAGAGAGGGGAGGAGAGAGACGGGGAGAGCGACGAGGGTGAGGGAGGGAGAGACAGGATTTGTGAGAGGGGGAGGGGGAAGAAGTGGAGAGGGAGTATGGAGAGAGGGGAACTGAAAGGTGGTGAGTGAGGAGAGAGAGTGCGTTCTGAGAGTGGGAAGAGAGAAGGGGAGAGAGGGGTGAGAGAGGGAGTCGAGAGAGGGGGAGTCGAGAGACGGGGTGGAGTGAGGGGATCGAGTGAGGGGGTCGAGTGAGGGGGTTGAGAGAAGGGGAGGGGGAGGGATGGGGAGAGAGGGATGAGAGAGAGGGAGTCGAGAGAGGGGGTTGAGAGAGGGGGAATAGGGAGGAGGGGGAAAGGAGGTGGAGGGGGGATAGAGGGGTTGGGAGAGCGAGAGGGAGTCGAGAGAGGGTGTCGAGAGAGGGAGTTGAGAGAGAGGGTCGAGTGAGGGGTTTGAGAGGGGGAGAGATGGGGAGGGCGGAGAGAGAGTCGGGGAGAGAGAGTGGGGAGAGAGGGGATGGAGAAAGGCGGGTCGAGAGAGAAGGGTTGAGAGCGCGGGGTCGAGAGAGGGAGTCGAGAGAGTGGGTCGAGTGAAGGGGGCAAGTGAGAGGGTCGAGAGAGTGGTTCGAGAAAGTAGGGGAGAGAGTGGGAGAGAGGGGTGAGAGAGAGGGGTGAGGTGGGGAGAGAGAGAGGAAAGAGAGGGGGGTCGAGAGAAGGGATCGAGAGAGGGAGGTCGAGAGAGGGAGGTCGAGAGAGGGGGTCGAGAGGGGGTCGACAGAGGGTGTGACAGAGGGTGTCACAGAGGGGGTGAGAGAGGGGGTGAGAGAGGGGTGAGAGAGGGGTGAGAGAATGGGGTAAGGCGGGGAGAGAGAGGGGAGAAAGTGGGGAGAGAGGGCGGAGAGAGTGGGGGCAGAGAGAGGGGGAGAAAATGATAGAGAAGGGAGAGAGAGTGAAGGGAGAAAGAGGGAGAGAGCGAGGTGTGAGCAAGAGAGACGGGCGAGAGATGGGGCGAGCGAGAAAGAAAGAGTGAGTGAGGGGACGGAATGCGAGAGAGAGTCTCGGAGATCGAGAGAGCGAAAACGATAAGGGGATGTGAGAGAGAAAGAGAAAGAGAGTAAGATAGAAAGAGGGGAGAGCGAAATAGGGAGAGATACAGGGCGAGCCAGTGAGAGAGGGACATGAGGGAGAGGCACGCGAGGGAGAGAGAGAGAGGTGCAAGTGTGAGTGAGCGAGGGGACGAAAATGCGAGACAGACTGAGAGATCGAGAGAGAGCATGATAAGGGGACAAGAGAGAAAGAGAATGAGAGTAAGATAGAAAGAGGGGGAGAGCGAGCTAGGGAGAGATACAGGGTGAGCCAGAGAGAGAGGGATGTGAGGGAGAGGCACGCGAGGGAGAGAGAGAGAGTTCGGTGAGAGACAGGGATGAGGTGGAGAGTGAGTGAGGGGGTTGGAGCAAGAGTGAGTGAGAGGGTGAGAGAGAGATAATGAGTGAGGGGAAGAGATTTGGAGAGAGAGGGTGAGAGGGGGTGAGAGAGAGAATGAGAGTGGGTGGGTGAGAGAGGGGATAGAGAAAAAGAGACAGAAAGTCAGAGAGAGATGTCCCAGGGAGGACCAGTACAGCAGAGGTGAAAGCAGGTCCCTCACAAGATGATGTGAATGAAGCCTAGAATGAAGCTGTTCCTTGCCCAGCTCTGTGTCTATGTCCTGTCTTCCAGGTCTGAATACAGAAGGTCACTAACCCCTCACTGTGCTGTTTACTGTGAGTGATCTTACCGGCTGCAGGATTTACTGAAGGCTCCAGACCTCCCTCTCCATGTCTCTCTGACTGACCAAGCGTCTTTGATGTGGTTATGGACGAGACAGGAGTTCGGAATTCGGCGAAGACAGGAACATCCTGATGACCTACAGGAGATAGAGAAACAGACAGAATGGGAAATTAGACTGATGCAGTGAGGTTTACACATGGAGAATGGCCCTGAGTCCCACAGAGATCTGGAAAATCCCAGTCTCCATCCCTAGCCTGTGCAGTTGCGTCTCTCTGGAGTGAGGAATTCCATTGGCTCAGGATCTGGAGTAACTGCAAGAGTGAGAGACACTGACAGAGGCAGCAATCAGACCCACACAGTGAGGGATACCACATGGAGAGAGACTGAGTGATATCACTGGAGTGCAGGAAGGTATCAGGATCACACAATGGTCATGATGAAAGGGTTGTGATTCATGGTGCATGGGGATCAGTACTCAGTGACAGGTGAGCTACGAGTGGGACAAGTGATGGCCTCGTGCTATTCTCACCCGACTGTTCATCCAGATGTTAATGCCGGTGTCCAGTGTAACCCATCTAACTGCTTAATATCCTTTTAGGAAGGAAATCTATTATAGACAGCGGGTCTGGCCTACACATGATCCAGACCCAGAGCAGTGGGGTTGACTCTAAACTGCTCTCTGTAATCATCCAGCAAGGCACTCAGCTCAAGGGCAGCTCGGAGTGGGCATGCGATGCTGGCCAGCCAGAGACAGCAACATCCCATGAGTGAATTAAACACAACACTGCTGGGAGTTGTCCCTTAGGTTCCTTTTATATCTTTCCCCTCTCATCCTGAACCTAGGCCCTTCAGTTCTGGACTACCCCACCCCTGGGAGCAGTGTCCTGGCCAATCATGTCGGTAGGCTTATGGGCAGGACTTTAACCTGACAGATAGGATGCAGAGGATTCAGGTGAAAGGAGCTTTCCAAATCCAAAGAGAAATGGCAATGTAGCTGAAGACAAGCAGAAAGGAACAGGAAGAGACAGAGTTTAATTGAAACTGTACATCAGTGAATTGGACTGTGACAAGAAATTGTGGAAAGAGTCAATTGTAATGTTCTTTTTTGGACTGGATAAAGTCTCTGCAATAAGGTGGATGGACTGGGGCACAGAGATAAATGAGATTTAGTGGTGACAGGGTGAACAAAAGGTGGAACATGAATATTCTATTGTTCACCTCCTTGAGGGATCTCTGGGAGAGCAGGATGGGTAACCCTGACAGTAATGGGTAACAAAGGCATTAAAGAGAAAGCATTTGGCCTCAGATGATGAAGCTGAATCAGTCTGAATGCAGATTCTGGGTAACACGTGTCAAAAACACAAGCAGGAGAACAGTTTAGAGGCTGCCGAACAGCATTTCATTGCTCAGACCTGTCACACATTCCAATGAATTCCTGTGTACTGCAAAGGCACTGTGATAATTCTGGGAGACTTCAGTCTTTGTATAATCTGGGACAGTCACATCTGCAAAAGTGATGTTCTCCGAACTCCTCTTTGAATGTTTGTGTCAGTGTTTCTTTGAATAACACATTGTGCAACGGCCAGGGAGGTGACTATCTCAGATCGACCGTTGGGTGAGGACGCTGAGGGAAGGAGTAATGTCACACTGAGATATCCTCTGGGAAATTGTAGTGTAGTGGAATTAAGCGAGATGATGGATTTTTAAAGTGACCATAAAGCACACCCAACAATCACAACCTGACCAAGGTAAACAGGGGAAACAGTGAAGTGTATGGCTGGTAATGGACAGTGCAAAACATTTACAGTCATTGAGATGGACAGCACAGGAACAGGGCCTTCAGTCCAACTCATCCACGTCACCCACATATCCTAACATAATCTCGTCACATTTGCCAGCACTTGGCCCAAATCCCTCTCAACCCTTCCTGTTCGTATACCCATCCAGATGCCTTTTAAATGCAGTTATTGTACCAGTCTCCACCACTTCATCTGGCAGGTCATTCCATACACGCAACACCCTCCACATCAAAACGTTGTCCCTTAGATTCCTTTTATATCTTTCCCCTCTCATCCTGAACCTAGGCCCTCCAGTTCTGGACTATCCCACCCCAGGGAAAAGATCTTGTCTGTTAATCCTATCCATGCCTTTCATGGTTTCATAAACTTCCATATGGGTTACCCCGCAGCTTCAGACATTCCAGGGAAAGCAGGCCCAGCCCATTTAACCTCTCCTTGTAGCTCAAATCCTCCAACCCTGGCAGCATCTTTGCAAATCTTTTCTAAGCCCTTTCAAATTACACAATATTCTTCCGAGAGGGAGGAGACAAGAATTTCACACAATATTCCAAAGCTGGCTTATCCAATATCCTGTATAGCTACAACATGACCTCCCAACTCCTCTACTCAATGCACTGAACAGTAAACACAAGCATACCAAACACCTTCTTCGCTATCCTATCGACCCACATTTCTCCATTCAAGGAACAATGAACCTGCACTCCAAGGTCTCTTTGTTCAGAAACACTCCCTGGGACATTAACATTAAGTGTATCAGTCCTGCGAAGAGTTGCTTTCCCAAAATGCAGCGCTTCTTATTTATCTGAATTAAGCTCCATCTCCCACTCTTCAGCCCATTGGCCCATCAGTTCACCATTCCATTGTAATGTGAAGTAACATTCTTCACTGTCCACTACCTGACTGATGCCTACCAAAGACTACAATTACCCCCTCCCTGACTGTTCCCTATCTAACACTGCACTCACACTCTCCCTGACTGATGCCGACACAACACTGCAATCTCCCCCTCCCTGACTGATCTCTAACTAGACTTAAATCACCCCCTCACTGACTGATCACTACCAAACACTGCAATCTTCCCCCAGACTGATCCTTTCCCAACACTGAAATCTCACCCCCTCATTAACTGATCCCTACCCAACACTCCAATATCCCCCTCCCTTTCTGATGCCTACCCAACACTGCAATCTCCCCCTCCCTGACTGATCCCGACCCAACACTGCAATCTCCCCCTCCCTGACTGATCCCAACCCAACACTGCAATCTCCCCCTCCCTGACTGATCCCAACCCAACACTGCAATCTCCCCCTCCCTGACGGATCAGTAACTAACACTGCAATCTCCTCACCCTGAATGATCCCTACCCAACACTGCAATCTCCCCCTCCCTGACGGATCAGTAACTAACAATGCAATCTCCTTTCCCTAAATGATCACTACCCAACCCTGCCATCTCCCCCTCTCTGACTGATCCTGTCACAACATTGTAACCTCCCCCTTTCTGACTGATCCTTATCCAGCATTGCAATCACCCTCGCCATGAATGATCACTACTCAACACTGCAATCGCCACTCCCTGACTGATCCCTAACCAAGACTTAACCCCACCTCCCTGACTGATCCCTACCCAACACTTCAATCTCCCCCCGACTGATCCCAACCCAACCCTGCAATCTCCCCCTCCCTGACTGATCCTGACAAAACATTGTAACCTACCCCTTCCTGACTGATCCTAAACCAATACTGCACTCATCCCCTTCCTGACTGATCCCTATCCAATGCTGCAATCTCACCTCCCTGACTGATCCCTACCCAACACTGCAATCCCCCCCCCTGACGGATCAGTAACTAACACTGCAATCTCCTCTCCCTGACTGATCCCTACCTAACACTGTAATCACCCCCTCCCTCACTGATCCCTACCCAACCCTGCAATCTCCCCCTCCCTGACTGATCCCTACCCAACACTGCAATCTCGCCTCCCTGACTGATCCCAACCCAGCACTTCAATCTCCCCCCGACTGATCCCAACCCAACCCTGCAATCTCCCCCTCCCTGACTGATCCTGACACAACATTGTAACCTACCCCTTCCTGACTGATCCGAAACCAATACTGCACTCATCCCCTTCCTGACTGATCCCTATCCAACGCTGCAATCTCACCTCCCTGACTGATCCCTACCCAACACTGCAATCCCCCCCCCTCCCTGGCGGATCAGTAACTAACACTGCAATCTCCTCTCCCTGACTGATCCCTACCCAACCCTGCAATCTCCCCCTCCCTGACTGATCCCTACCCAACACTGCAATCTCACCTCCCTGACTGATCCCTACCCAACACTGCAATCTCACCCTCCCTGACTGATCCCTACCCAACACTGCAATCTCACCTCCCTGACTGATCCTAACCCAACACTGCAATCTCCCCCTCCCTGACGGATCAGTAACTAACACTGCAATCTCCTCTCCCTGAATGATCACTACCCAACACTGTAATCACCCCCTCCCTGACTGATCCCTACCCAACACTGCAATCTCACCTCCCTGACTGATCCCTAGCCAACACTGCAATCTCACCTCCCTGACTGATCCTAACTCAACACTGTAATCTACCCCTCGCTGACTGAACTCAAACCAACATTGCAATCACCTCCTCCCTGACTGATCCCTATCCAACACTGCACTCACACTCTCCCTGACTGATGCTGACACAACACTGCAATCTCCCCCTCCCTGACTGATCCATAACTAGACTTAAATCACCCCCTCACTGACTGATCCCTACCCAACACTGCAATCTCCCCCTCCCTGACTGATCCCTACCCAACACTGCACTCAACCCCTCATTAACTGATACCTACCCAACACTCCAATCTCCCCCTCCCTTACTGATCCTTACCCAACACAGCAACCACCCCCTCCATGACTGATCCCTACCCAACACTGTAATCTCCCCCTTCCCTGACTGATCCCTACCCAACACTGTAATCTCCCCCTCCCTGACTGATCCCTACCCAACACTGCACTCACCCCATCCCTGACTGATCCCTACACAACACTGCAACCTACCCCTCCCTGACTGATCCCTATCCAACACTCCAATCTCCCGCTCCCTGACTGACCCCTACCCAACAATGCAATCTCCCCCTCCCTACTGACCCCCACCCAACAAAGTAATCTCCCCCTCCTGACCCATATCTCCCAGATCAGGTCAGAGAGATGCAGGTATTAATAATTAATCCTCTCCTTTGTGTATTTGAGCTGAAAATGTGTTGCTGGAAAAGCGCAGGAGGTCAGGCAGCATCCAAGGAACAGGAGAATTGACGTTGTGGGCATCAGCCTTTCTTCAGAAAATTCCTGAAGAAGGGCTGATGCCCGAAACGTCGATTCTCCTGTTCCGTGGATGCTGCCTGACCTGCTGCACTTTTCCAGCAACACATTCTTAGCTCTGATCTCCAGCATCTGCAGTTCTCACTTTCTCCTTTGTGTATTTGACTGTGGCAACATTGACATAACATTATGTGCTGTCAATCTCCAGAGTGTTCGATAGGGCACTTCGAGGAAGCTTTCCTCCAGATCTAAGTCCATTCTCAAACTAATCTGGAATATTTACATGAGAACCGTTTCAGTGATGATTCACTTTGAATCCTTTCTGTGCCTTGCTGTAGTTAGCTGGGAACACTGATAACCTGGGCAGCACTGTTCCTGGGAAGTTTGATGGGAGCCAGATTAAATAGAGATTTCTGGGTCCCATTCCTTCATATGGAAGAGATAAAGTCCCACAAGTGAACATTGAGATGCTGAGGGTGAAGTCCAGTTATTTCTAAAAACAAGGTAAACAACCTAACCAGAATGTTCGGACTGAGGTGACAGTGGGGGAGCACTTGGAACCAGTGATCACAGTTCTATTAATATTGTAATCATTGTGGAGTGAGACAGAATGTTCCCCAGGTGCTAATTCGACATTGGGACAAAGCACATTTTGACGGAATTAGCCAGCAGCTTGCAGGGGTTGGTTTGAGAAGTTTGTTTGCAGGCAACTGGACCTCTGGTAGGTGGAAGTTCTTTAAATGTGGGACAGCTACAGTTCAAGAACTGTCCGTTCCTGTGAGTGTGAAGAGCAAGGTTGGCAGGAATAAGGAACCCTGGATGACAAGAGACATTGAGGCTTTAACCAGAAAAAAAGTAAGCATGGCTCAGGTACAGGCAGCTGGGGTCAAGGGAACCCCTGGGGATACATAGGGGATACAAGAGTTTACTGAAGAAGGGAATCAGGAGGGCAGATGACCTTGGCTGAGAAGATTTGGGTGAATCCAAAGAGATTCTTGAATTATATTAAAGGACAAAGAATAACTAGAGAGAGACCAGGACCATTCAAGGACCAAAGTGGACATGTTTGTGCAGAATCGCAGGAGTTATTTCTCCTCTGTTTTGAGCGTGGAGAAGGACATGAAGGCTTGGGAAATTGGGGAAGTTAGTGATGATCTCTTGGGGATAGTCCATATCACAGGAGAGGAAATGTTGAATGCATTAGAATGTATGAACATGGATAAATGTCCTGATCCTGACCAAACATATTCAACAACACTGCAAGAGGCAAGAGAAGAAATTGTGGGGTCCCTGGCTGAGCTTTTTGCATCATCGTTAGCCACGGGTGAGGTCTCAAAGATTGGAGGGCAGCAAATGTTGTGCCCTTATTCGAGAAGGGCTGCAAAGAAAAAGCTGGAACAAGAAATCAGACAGCTGAACGTGTGTGGTCAGTAAGTTACTTGAGAAGATTCTGAGAGATTAGATGTACATGCATTTGGAAATACAGATTTTGATTGGGAGTAGTCAGCATAGCCTTGTGCGTGGGAGACCATGCCTCACAAATTTGTTAGTGTTCTTTGATGAAGTGATCAGGAAGTTTGACGAGCAGACTCTACAGATGTGTAGACATGTAGACTCTACAGATTTCAGTAAGGTGTTTGATAAGGTTCCAAATGGTACCTTGCTCTGGAAGGTTAGATCGCATGAAATCCAGGAGGCTTTGGCAAACTGGGTATACAACTGCCTGATAGCAGGAAGCAGAGGGTAACAGTCAGACTGGAGGCCTGTGACTAGTGGTGTGCTTCAGTGGTCATAGAATCATAGAATCCCTCCTCTGTGGAAACAGGGCCTTCAGCCCAACAAGTCTAATGGCCCTCTGAAGATTATTCCTCACAAACCCATTCCCCTACCCTGTTAATCTACATTTACCCCTGACTAATGCAACTTACTTACACGTCCATGAACACTATAGGCAACTGAGCATTGCCAGTTTACCTGACCTGCACATCTTTGGGTTGTGGGAGGAAACCGGAGCACCCAGAGGAAACCCACGCAGCCACGGGGAGAATGTACAAACTCAGTTGGTGTTGCATGATGTCTCAGTTATTGTCACTGCTGCCGCAAAGTGCCAAGGACCCGATTTGGACCCCAGCCTCGAGTGACTGTGTGGAGTTTCCACATTCTCCCTGTGTCTGCGTGGGTTTCATTTGGGTGCTCCGATTTCCTCCTACAATCCAAAAATGTGCAGGTCAGATGAATCGGCCGTGCTAAATTGTCCATAATGCTAGGTGCATTCATCAAGGGTAAATATTGGGTAAGGAGAATGGCTCTAGGTGGGTTACTCTTCAGCAGGTCGGTCTGGACTTGTTGGGCCAAATGGCCTGTTTCCATACTGTAGGAAATCTAACCCTAACAGGATCTAACCCACACAGACCATCCTGTGAGGTTGGAATTGAACCCAGAACCACAGTGCTGTGAGACAGCAGTGCTAACCACTAAGCCACTGTGCCACTGGGCTGGTCAGTGCTAGGCCCATTGCTGTTTGTTATCTATATAAATGATTTGGATGAGGATGTTTAAGGCATGATTAGAAAGTTTTCAGATTACACTAAATTAAGTGAGGAAGGTTCGCATCAATTGCAACAGGGCCTTGATCAGCTGGGGAATTGGGCTGAGAAATGGCAAATGGAGTTTAATACAGACAAGGGCGAGATCTTGTATTTTGGAAAGACAAATCAAGACAGGGGTTTCATGGTGAATGGTAGGGCCTGAAGGAGTGTCGTGGAACAGAGGGACCTTGGATTCCAGGAGCACGGTTCTCTGAACTCAAGGAGACAGGGCAGTGAAGAAGGCTTTTGGCACACTGGGCCCTTCACCAGTCAGGGCATGGAATATCGAAGTTGGGAAGTTCTGTTGTAGTTGTGCAGGATGTTAGTGAGGCCGCACTTGGAGTATTGTGGTCAGTTTTACCCACCTTGCTATAGGAAGGATGTTATTAAACTGGAAAAAGGACAGAAGAAATTTACAAGGATGTTGCCAGAACTCAACTAGACAGTTATAGAGAGACAAGTTAGGACATTTTCTTTAGTGTGTAAGAGACTGACGGTGGGGGTGTGGGGAGGGGGGGGGAATGTCCTTATAGAGGTGTATAAGATCATGGGAGGCATGGATGAGGTGAATGCATTCAGTCTTTATCCAAGGTTTGGGAATCGAGGACGAAAGGCATCAGTTTCAGGTGAAAGGGGAAAGATTAAAAGGGAACCTGAGTGTTTTACCCATACCGAATGAACTACCAGTGGAAGTATTCGAGGGGGATACATTTAATAACATTTAAAGTGCACTTGGACAAATACATGGATAGGAACGTATTGGAAGGATATGGGCTAAGTGCAGGGAAACGGGGTTAGTGTGGATGGGCCAGTTTGGGCCAAAGAGCCTGTCTCCATGCTGGAGAACTCTATGTCTCTATGAACATACCCGCCTGTCCCATAATACAGAAGCGGCTAAAGCAACATGAACACGAGCCGGGACAAATGTGAAACAGTCCTGCAGAATTTCACAGGAAGCCAGCCTGGCCTTGCAGTGAAGGATTCCTGGCACAGGAGCTGTGGTGAGATGCCCATAGAGAACTGGGGAAAGATGCTGGAAAGCTCACTCCACTGCCGATAGCCTGGAGGACCCCCGGCTGGGATAAGGCAGCTGGGATCCGGTCACCCCAGGGAAACCTACAGGCTGTGACCGAGCTAGGTCTCTGACACAATGAGCAGGACAGAACGTTGCAGGAAAATCTCACCCACATGGTACTACTCCAGTTCCAATTGGGAAGAGCCCAATCTAATGAAAGGAGGGTCTCTGGGGATGGGGATGCAGCCTCAGGTTACATTGACAATCTGGAAGGACAGTGTATGAGCTCCAAGCAACTGCATGGGTCCTGTACACCTGCAACATGGAGCAACACACATCAGGCCCTAGTAGGAGGTGCCAGGAGCAAATACAATCCCTAGGGAACCAGGACTCCTCCCAGAATGGGATAATGTGTGCCTTTGGGGTTCTACCTCCCCAGGGAGATAACGACAGGCCCCACACTGACACATCCACACCCTCCCACAGATGAAAACTCCCACTGCCTGTCTCCCTGGTAACTGCACCTTTTGCCCCCAGCCCTGAGACACAGCCGAACTCAGATTCCATGAACCCTGTGGTTACCCAGTGTCAAACAGCTGATAGACTTACTCCTATACAACCATTCCAGGTACCCAGCTGGTGGGCAGCTCCAAAACGATCCCGTCTCCGTCCCAGATACATGTTTGGATGAGATTGACCGACAGTCTGTCATACACAGAGTGGATGCTGAGGAGCAAACCAAATTAATCGACATGTGCCTAAGTCCAACAGGCCATTCAGCTCTCACTGAGGGCCAACAGCTCGGGAGGGGCATCTCTGATGTGATGAAATCAGCCGTCCTCACTGCTCGAGGGCAGGATAAGGCAGATTCTTTCGAGGCGCTACATAGATGCAGAACAACAACCAGCGGATTGTCCCTCCCCCTCCCCCCGTCAGCTTCCCCCGGAGACTCTGGGTCCTTTTTCTGGGCTTTCAGGGATATGACCTGAACCTCTCTTCGCAATGAGAAACTGGGCCCGAGCCTTTGTCTCCCGTGTCTCAGAAAGAAGGAGGGACACCTGGGATTCGACCCCTAAGTTGCCCTCTGTAATGAGATTCTAGATTAGAGTGGTGCTGGAAAAGCACAGCAGTTCAGGCAGCATCCGAGGAGCAGTAAAATCGACGTTTCGGGCCAAAGCCCTTCATCAGGAATACAGGCATAGAGCCTGAAGGTTGGAGAGATAAATGAGAGGAGAGTCGGGGTGGGGAGAAAGTAGCATAGAATACAATAGATGAGTGGGGATGGGGATTAAGGTGTTAGGATGGGGGGAGGGTGGAGTGGATAGGTGGAAAAGAAGATAGGCAGGTAGGACAGGTCATGGGACAGTGCTGAGCTGGAAGTTTGGAACTGGGGTAAGGTGGGGGAAGGGGAAGTCGACATTGATGCCCTGAGGCTGAAGTGTTCCGAGGAGGAAGATGAGGCGTTCTTCCTCCAGGCGTCTGGTGGTGAGGGAGCGGCGGTGAAAGAGGCCCAGGACCTTCATGTCCTCGGCAGAGTGGGTGGGGGAGTTGAAACGTTGGTCCACCGGGTGGTGGGGTTGATTGGTGCGGGTGTCCCAGAGATGTCCCCTAAAGTGCTCAGCTAGGAGGCGTCCAGTCTCCCCAATGCAGAGGAGACCGCATCGGGAGCAACGGATACAATAAATGATATTGGTTGGTGTGCAGGTAAAACTTTGATGGATGTGAAAGGCTCCTTTAGGAACTTGGATGGAGGTGAGGGAGGAGGTGTGGTTGCAGGAGGCTTGGGCCCTCTGCTAATTAATCGCTGAATACGAAATAAACTTTAGGGATTTCCACATTGTGTTACAGGAGCTCAGGGATCACAGGCGATTGGTCGGGTTTCCCCGAAAACGGGTGTATGGTCGTGAGATACTGAGCACACAGCCCGGACAAGGGGTCAGAGTTCAGACAGTGATACCTCAGGAAGCACATCAGGAAAAATTCTCAGAAACAAAATTAAAAACGGGCTGAGACCAGGAGGGAAGGCACCTCCCACAGCTTGTCCCATACACATCAGGCTCTTGTAATGGGCTCGTCATTAAACTCACAGGGAATTCCTTGTTCACTAACATTTACCACAAACTGACACTCATCATAATAAATATATCAGGGGTACAGTAACCAGAATGGCGTCCTTCCTCATTAAAATTATTATGTTCCCAATTGGCCCACAGGATAATGGAATGAAGGGCAGGGAAATATGAGGAAAAACCCAGAACAGTAATTAACAGATGAATGAAAAGAGAACTCCTTAATGATGTAGCCACGGTATACAGGGCAGGAGTGTTACCGGTCAGTACGTTGACTTTGCTAATTTGGAGAATAAACTCAGGATCCTGACCCAACAACTCTCTAATGAGCTTGAGAATGACTGAATAAAGGAACCCCAGGGGAGAGTGCAGGTAAGTGGAGTTGAAATGCCCATCCGCCATGATTGAATGGTGGAGTGGACTCGATGGCCCGAATGGCCTTACTTCCACTCCTAAGTCTTATGGTCTTATCTTCAGACCATGGGACAACTAGTGGAACATCAGGTTAACCATCACTTAGAGACCAAACTGGAGGGTCACACCAAAACAATTATCCAGATCATCCAGGGCCCAAGCAGAGGTGACGGTGAGCAGTTAAACCACACTCTGTGCAGTATCTACGGTAACAGAATGATGGAACAGCTGAAGGAGGAACTCAGGTGGGCCAGCCAAGGGAATATCCCATCCTGGATTCGTGACAAAGAGCGTAAATATTTGTTCCAGGAGAACACCTACACGAACATCTCTCACTGTGAGTGACCAATGGCTGGGTTAATAACAGCTGTCAGGACACTCTCGTTGGGACACCTGGGCTTGGTACGAGGGATTCCAATTAACTCAAGTGACAAAGTTAGGACGAAGTCCAAATTATCGGAGTTGTATAAAAAAAGGTATTTGGATGGGCGACCATGATTTCCTCCCACTTTCTGTGGAGATAGAGGGAACATTGACAGGGACCATACTTACATAATGTGAAGGACCAGGTCATACCATGACATTCCTATAGCCCGTTATCCAAGAATTCGGCTCTTCTCACATCGGCTGTGGTCCTAACCGCACTCACCTTGATATATCTCGGGATACTGGTGGTTAGGATTGCAGGCTGTGACAGATGGGTACGATCATGGTGAATAATGCCTGGACACACCCCCAGGGGCTGTAAGGTAGATGGAACTCCCCGGGTGATCACTTTAGTTTCATTCATTTGCAGTGTTTGAGTGTTCCTGGCTGGGCCAGTATTGATTTCCTGCCCATAGTTGCCATTACGACAGATTGGCCATGTTAAATTGCCCATTGTGTCAAGGGATATTCGGGCTAGCTGGAATAGCCATAGGAAATGCGGGGTTTCAGGGATATCATCGAGGGAGTGGGTCTGACTTGGATTCTCTTCAGAGGGTCATTGTGGACTCAGTGGGCCGAACGGCCTGATTCTGTTTTGTCAAGATTTTTTGATATCACTTATCAGCCATAAGACCATCAGTTTGACCAATGTACACAATGGCTTTTGCACAGACAGCTGGCTACTCTGACAACAAGCATAACCAGCTAATAAAATTAGGTTTGTAATTTATTGCATAAGCTTCTTTTCTTTCCTTTCAAGTGGATGAGTTGGGGGGAGATGTCACAACCTCCTGGCTAAAACACAGATAGACAGCGAAGGTTTATTGGCCAAGGAAATCTCCCAAATCACAAAACCCGCACACCAGGCACAACGCAAACACAGCATAATGTAAAAGGCAACAGTTATTCTGGACAGAGGTATCTACCAAACAATGTGGGCCCAGACAGGAAGGCACTGGGTCCTGCTACACAAAGAAACTAACAGCAACAAGCCATCCAAATGATTGGCAATGCTTGAAACTAGTAACGGATTCTCCTAATTGGCCAGAACGATAAAAGTGCCGGAAAACCATCCAGAAATGAACAAAAACAGGGTTTATCTGCAAACTGATTGCCTGAATCTCTGGAGTCCTTCTGAGGAGACCAGCATGGCAAGAGACAGAGACCATCTGACTATCCAGAGAGAGAGAGGAAGAGAGAAAAGAGTTTGGCAGACCCAGAGGCAAAACCAGGTGGAGAGAGAGAGAGAGAGAGAGAGAGAGAGAGAGAGAGAGAGGCTGAAGCAAAACCCAGGAGCATGGGAGAGAGGGAATGTGAAAAACCATCGAGAGAGAGTGGAAACCAACTGGAATAACGAGTGTCACCCCTTCAGACTGTCCATGTTTTAACTCCTGTTTGTCTCAGTCTGACTTCCCCTTCTCTCCCTCTCTCTGTCCTCTCTCCCTCTGCTCTTCAGTCTCTCTCTCTCTGTCTGTCTTTCTCTCACTCTCTCTCTTTCCCTGTCTCTCTCTGCCCATCTTTCTCCTACCCCGCTTCTCCATCCCCACACTCTCGATCTCTCTCTCCCTTTTTCTCACCCTCCATTTCTGTTATTCACTATTTCAAACCTGAAAGATCTCACCTAATTTTGAACCTCCTCAAAAATACAATGCCCCCATTTTCACTCTCCTCCCAAATATCCCCTCCCAAATAATTGCCCCACCAAATATTTCGCTGCCCCCAACATTGCTGTGAGCCCCACTCCTTGGGGCAGCGGGAAATGAATGGAAAAGTGTGGAGCTGGAAAAGCCCAGCAGGTCAGGCCTGAACCATCGACTCTCCTGGCTGACCCGCTGTGCTTCCCCAGCTCCACACTTTGTAACTCTGACTTTCCAGCATCTGCAGTCCTCACTTTCTCACACAGGTAAATGAGTCTGGGTTGACTGCCTCGCCTGTGGCTGTTTTAGTGCACAGCAATTTCCCAGTGCCAGAATTACAGGTTTGCATCACATATGGAGTCTTTTCTGCCCATTCCCCTCCCCTCCCCCATTAAATGAACCTGGTCCTGTTCAGGATCCTCAGGATTGGCCCCTGAATGGCCTCACTGACTATCCTTTCTGTGGAGACCTCTTCTCTGTCCTGTCTCAGACTTTGCATCTCATGCTATCCCTCCCTCAATTTCTCTCTCTCTCTCTCTGACAACAGACCCTCCTTTCTCCACCAACCCCAAAATCCCATCAAACACTCCTCCTGTCTCTGGCTGTCCCACTCCCTCCTTGTCTCCCACTCTCCCCCTTCCCATGTAGACCCACAGCTCCTGGGCTGGAGGACATGGTGCAGAGACTAACACAGCAAGATCCCACTCTGCAACCATTCTCTAGCCACACACACTGCCCTTCTCCTTCCATATGTGTCCTTCTTCTTCTCCCTGTCTCTCTCACTCTGTCCTTCTCTCACTCTCTCCGTCTCCCTGTCTCTCATTGCCCACCTCTCTCTCTCCTCACCTTCTCCATCCCCACTCTCTTCATGTCTCTTTCTCTCTTTTTATCACCCTTCCCTTCTCTTTTGCTTGATTTCAGACTCAATGAGGAAAGTAATTTATGTCCCTTACACTCACCCCCTCCCCACGGTGTGGGTAAAACCCGGAAGAGACTAGGAAAAGGTTGATCCCCCTGCATTAACTGTACTGCCTCCAGTGACAAAGAGACAAACTCTTCTCAATGTACCTTCCCCAGTCACTGGGACAGAGCAGAGAGGTCCAGGGAGAAAGAGGAAGAGAAACTACAAGAGATAAAGAGAGATGAACAGACAGACAGTGAAAGGGAGGGAGAGAACAAGAGAAAGACAGGCAGACATTGGGAGGGAGAGAAAGTGAGAAGAACTGAAAGAGAGCAGGGTAGAGGCAGAGAGAGAAAGGGGGGAGAGCGAGAGAGAGAGAGAGTAAAACCCCAGGAAGAGAAATACAATGTCAGACAGATACAAGGTGAAAAAGGGAAGGCGAAGACATGGAGAGAAGGTCAGATAGACAGCAAGAGAGAAAAACCAGGGAGAGATATAGGACACAGAGAGAGAGGATTTGCAGCAGCAGAGAGATAGAGCTGAGAGAGTTTGGTGGTGGTGGGGTTCTGCTGCGATGCAGCGAGAATGATGTACAGACAAGATTGGCAAGATCCCACAGAGGTGAGAGAAAGTTGCAGAGAGAGAAGAGCAAGATGTTGGTTTTGTAAAAGATTGAATGATTCAGCATTCCTGAAAAACATGGTGCGGTGACAAAGTGGTAGAGTGTTGAAGGAAGGGAATCTACAGGGAAATATCAACAGGGCAGAGATGTGAAGAATTTTGAGAGATAGGAATTGAAGGAAAGATGTGGGAGAGAGAACTGGGAACACAGAAATAGACATGAGAGGTCTCATGGGAGTGGGAAGCAGTGAGATCGGTGAGATCAGACTGTGGAGCTTCCCTCTCTCTAGCATTTTGCGCCTTTGTCTCTCCTTAGTATAGAGCTCACCCCTTGTGGTAAAATTCCCAGAAACAGCCTGAACTCGTGTGTGTGTGCATTTGCGTGTCTGTGTCTGTGTGTGCGTGTGTTCACTATCTCTGGTTCCAGCTTCTGTCTGATGATTCCTGATAGCAGAATAATTTGATTCTCTCTGTCTTTGCACTCTCCTGGTTTCAGCTCCCAAATCAAATGCTAAATCATTCACGATCCTATTGAATAGTAGAGCAGGCTCGAGGGGCTGAATGGTCTCCTCCTGTTCCTATTTCGGATGGTCTTATATTCTTAACACTACCTCCCAGCTCTTGGTCCCCACACTGGAGGTTATGACTCCACAAGGCCCTGATCTGGAGAGTGCTGCACTCTTCCGTGAGTCTCGGAGGGAACCAGCCTGATTTGGATTGGAGTTGCAGCCTCTCAGTGAGAAGTGAAATTTCCTCGAGATTCCCCTCAGTCTCTCACTGTAAGGTGGAGCAGGCCAGTCTCGGGGAAGAAAACAGCAGGCCAGATATGCCATGTCCTCCAGTTCAATTTCAGAAGGCCACATGGGAGGGGCTTGTTTCCTTCATCAGCTTCCCGTGCTCTCCCTTCTGGGTTAGGGTGGGGGCTGAATGGCCTTGCTCGTGGCTCCTATTGAGGTGCAGGCTGGCAATGATTGGGTTATACAGTGCATGCCCCTGAGTGAGGTCGGTTAGCTCAGTTGGTTTACCACACTAGCTGAAGTTACTCTGAAGGACTCTCCTTCACAATTTTTCCCCTCAGCTGGGCCATGGTGACCCTCTGATTAAATCCCCACCAGACACAGGTCTCTAGTGAGGAGCTGTCCCATGCTCTGGTAAGACTATGGTGACATTACATTGGTTTGTACCTGGGGCACTGTGTGCAGGACTAGTTACTGCATTGCCAGAGGGATGTTAGTGTCTGGGGAGGTTTACTGGATGAATCCCCACCGGAATGAACAGCACTCTCTTTCCCCCAGTTAAGTCACTCTTGCAGCTTTTGTGTCTTTGGAGACACAAGGACCAATTCACCTGAAACAGCAGCTGGATTTTATATTCATGGGCACCTGATAAGATTGGCGAGTTTACACACACTCTCTCTCACACACACATACGCACACAGACACATGCTCCCTCAAACACACACAGACACACTCTCACAGACACATTCACATAGGCACAACTCTCTCACACACACATACACACATAGGCACACTGTCTCTCTCACACACATACACAGATGCACTCTCTCGCACAAGCACAGACACACACACACACAGACACACTCTATCACACACAGAGACACTCTCTCTTTCAGACACACATATGCACACTATTTCTCTCTCACAAACACACATCGACACACACTCACACACACAGACACACTCTCTCTTTCAGACACACAGTCACACTATCTCTCTCACAAACACATATACACACACTCTCTCTCACACACATTCTCACATGCACACACTTTCACTCTCTCACATACACAGACACTATCTCACACACATGCACACACAGGCACACACTCTCTCACACACACACACATGAACACAGACACACGCTCCCTCAAACATACACAGACACACTCTCACACACTCTCTCACACACACATACACACTCTCTCTCACACACACACGTGGACACACACTCTCTCTTACACACTCACACACACAGACACACTCTCTCTCACACACACTCTCACTCACACACTCTCAAACACCGTCTCTTACACACTCAGACATGCACACTCTCTCTCTTACGCATTCTCTCACACACACACTCTTTCACACACTCTCTCACACACAGACACACTCATTCTCCATACACATGCACATAGACACACTCTCTCACACACGCATACACACTCTCTCTCTCACGCACATACACAGTCCTTCTCACACAGAGACACATTGTCACACACATAGACACACAGACACAATCTCTCACACGGACCTCTCTCACACACAGACAAACACACTCTCTCACACATACACACACACACACCCTCAAACACACACACAGATTCACACTCTCACATGAACATGCACTTTCTCTCTCACGCACATATACAGACACACAGAGATACACATGCATCCACTCTGTCGCACACACAAACACGGGCAGTATCTCTCTCTGTCTCTCTCTCTCTCTCTCTCTCTCTCTCTCTCTCTCTCTCTCACACACACACACACACACACACACACACACACACACACACACACACACACACACACACACACACACACACACAGCTGTGAAGGCATGCTTGAGGTATTGCTGGAGAAATGATTTCTCCGAGGACTGAACCCTGATCTCACATGATGACTGCTCCAGGGAGACAGACAGCAGCGACAGATGACTTGTTGGATCTTCCTGTGCACCACCTCTTGCATCGACAGCATTAGTCTGTTTGGGTGCCTGCTTTTCTAAAACGTCTCCAAGCGACAAGTAACAATAGATTGAGGAAGGTTTTCCCCCAAACCATGTTTCAGACACATGCTGCTGTTATTTTTCACGGATTGTTTAAAATGATCTGAATCATCTGAAATGGGGAGTGGCTTCCATTTCAAATTACAACACCAGAGTGCCTCGGGGAATTGCATCTGTTCCTTTCTACCCTCTGCACTCTGTACCGCCAGATAGTTCTCCCTCAGTACCTCAGAAAGTGTTCTCTCAATACCTCAGAAAGTGCTCCCTCAATACCTAAGAAAGCATCACTTTGTTGTGTTTAACACCCAAAACCCCTCAGACAGTAGCTCCACAAAACATTCACATCCTCAACATTTCAGGATGCAGCCCAGCTCCCCCTCTCAGATTGCGTTCAAACCCCTTCAGACTGGAAGGACCCACATCCACCCCTGTCCAAGATTGGAGCCCAGATCCCCAGAACATTACTAATCTCTCTGGATTAATTTTAGAATTCCTATAGTATAGAAGCAAGCCATTCCGTCCATTGGCTCCACACTGACTGTCTGAACAGCATCCCACCCAGACTCACATCCTCTACTCAATCCCTGTAATGCTGAATTTCCCATGGTATCTTTGGGCGGTGGGAGGAAACTGGATCACCTGGAGGGAACCCGCACAGATACAGAGAGAATGTGTAAACTCCACACAGACAGTCACCGGGAGTTAGAATCAAACCACTGAGACACCGTGCTGTCCTCTCTCCTTGGATGCCATGTCATCCAACCTTTTACTAAGCAGTCTCCCATGTGAAACCTTCACATCTGTCTCCTTGGTCATCCCTTCAAAAGCTTTATCAAGTTGGACACATTATTTCCACAAACAAAGCCATGCTGACCATCCCTAATCAATTCTTGCTTTTCCAAATGCATGTAAATTGTGTCTCAGAATGCCCTCCAACAGCTTACCCCCCACTGCCATCAGGCTCACAGCTCCATAGTTCAATGGCTGTGCCTTGCAGCCTTACTTCAATAATGACACATCATTAATCACCCTCCAGTCTTCAGGCAGCTCACCCGTTTCCACTGATCGGTCCATCTGACAAGGCCATCTACATCCTTCTGTAATCTAAGGCTATCATCCTCAGTATTTATCACCCAACCAATCTTCATATCATTCATGAACCCACTGATTAACCCTCCAAAATTCAAATCTAAATCTTTTCTATCAACCACATCAGCAAGACCCCAACAGTGAGACATGAATAGACAGAGATTTCTAACTGGGCCATCACTGTCTGCTTCCTGCCACTCAGCATTCTGCGCCAAATTCCTTGGATCTTGAGTTTTTATGTTCACTATCAGTTTCCAGTATGGATCCTGATAAAAGCCTTACTGACCTCCAAGCAGGCGACAGGAAAGCATTGCCTTTATTTACATAGCTGGTCACCTGCTTAAAAAGTGCAAACCCATTGGTCAGACCTGACCTCCCCTTAACACAACCATTCTGACTGTTCTTCATGAACACCAGTCTCTTTAAATGCTGATTAATTCTATCTCCCAAAATGGTTCTAATAGACGTCCCACCAACGATATTAGCCTGACTGGCTTGTAGCTGCCTGATATATCTCATGCTCCTTTTTGAATAACAGTACCACATGGTCAGTCCGACGACACCTCTCCTGTAGCCAGAGGGGATTTGAAAATGTTTGCAAGTGTACCTGCTACTTCCTCCATCACCTCATTCGGTAAACTGAGATACATTTCCACCGTCTTTGGGGATTTATTGGGTTGTAAGAAGGCCAGACCACCCAGAACCTTCTCTCTCTCTCTCTATGCTAATTCATTTAATTGTATCACAGAGCATCTCCACGATTTCATATCAACACTGTCCCAATGAACATTGACAAAATGTATCTATTCACTGTAGCCTCTGGGTCCATGCACAAATTTTCACTGTGTTCCACAACCTACTCTTTCTCTCATTATCAATTCACCCGTAATGTCACTGTAAGGTACTTTCAGATTTTTATTTCCCCTCTTAGCACTCCTCTCTCCCAGGCAATTAGCCTGCGATATGATTTGGAGGAGTGTGGGATGTCATTCTGGATGTGGAGTAGCATTGGGAAGCTCAGAAATAAGGAACACACGACTGTGCTGAGTGTGGGACAGTGGGATTCATTTGGGATGAGCACATTGAAGCTGAGGAATAAACCTCAGCCCTGCAGTATGAAAATATCCCTTTGAGCTGGCAGGTCAGTCACACGAAACGAAAACTTGATCCCTGGGAAAAGAGGGTGGTAACCAAATGAAGACGGTCTGTTTGAACACAGTCTCTGGAATCTGGACGTGGGAATCATTGCTGAGCAGGGTATGTAGGAAGCAGAGGCAGAAATGTACTGAACAATTTCAGATATTCCTCGGAGATCACAAGATATGTGAGCAGAAATTAGGTAATTCAGCCCATCTGTTAGTGTGGCACTCACTCAGTCCTGACTCTCTTACAATGCAGGTATCCCCCAGACTGATGCGCTGACAGTGCAGCACTCCCTCAGTAATGATCCTCTGACAGTGTGGCGCTCCCTCAGTACTGACTCTCTGAAAGTGCAGCGCTCCCTCAGTACTGACCTTCTCACAGTGCAGCACTGCCCCCAGATTGATCCTCTGACATTGCGGCAATCCCCCATTACTGACCCCCTGATAGTGCAGCACTCCCTCAGTAGTATCCTCTGACAGTTCAGCACTCCCTCAGTACTGACCCTCTGACAGTGCAGCACTCCCTCAGTAATGACCCTCTGACAGTGCAGCACTCCCTCAGTAATAACCCTCTGACAGTGCAGCACTCCCTCAGTAATAACCCTCTGACAGTGCAGCACTCCCTCAGTAATAACCCTCTGACAGTGCAGCACTCCCTCAGTAATGACCATATGACAGTGCAGCATTTCCACAGTACTGACCCTGCGACAGTACGGCACCCCCGCAGTGCTGACTCTCTGACAGTGCAGCCCTCCCTCAAACTGACCCTCTGATAGTCCAGCACTCCCTCAGAACTGACCCTCTGACAGTGCAGCTCTCCCTCAGTACTGACCCTCTGACAGTGCAGCACTCCCTCAGTAATAACCCTCTGACAGTGCAGCACTCCCTCAGTAATGACCATATGACAGTGCAGCATTTCCACAGTACTGACCCTCCGACAGTACGGCATCCCCGCAGTGCTGACTCTCTGACAGTGCAGCCCTCCCTCAAACTGACCCTCTGATAGTCCAGCACTCCCTCAGAACTGACCCTCTGACAGTGCAGCTCTCCCTCAGTAATGACCCTCTGACAGTGCGGCACTCCCTCAGTAATGACCCTCTCACAGTGTAGCAATCCCTGAGTACTGACCCTCTCACAGTGCGGCGATTCCTCAGGACTGATCCTCTGACAGTGCAGTGCTCTCTCAGTACTGACCCTCTGACAGTGCAGCTCTCCCTCAGTACTGACCCTCTCACAGTGTCGCAATCCATGAGTACTGAGCCTCTCACAGTGCGGCGCTCCCTCAGTACTGACCCTCTGACAGTGCAGCTCTCCCTCAACACTGACCCTCTGACAGCGCGGTGCTCCCTCAGGACTAACCCTCCAACAATGCAGCTCTCAACAGTACAGACCCTCTGACAGTGCAGCACTTCCTCAGTACTGACCCCTGACAGTGCAGCACTACCCTCAGTACTGACCATCTGACAGTGCAGCACTCCCTCAGTACTGACCCTTTTTCAGTGCAGCACTCCCTTGGTACTGACCCTCTGACAGTGCAGCACTCCCTTGATACTGGCCCTCTGACAGTGCAACTCTCCCTCAGTACTGTTCCTAAGACACTGCAGCACTCCCTCAGTACTGACCCTCTGACAGTGAGGCATTGCACGTATACTGACCCTCCCACAGTGTGGCACACCTTCATACTGACTTTCAGATAATGCGGCGCATTCTCTCATCATTCTGAACTTCCTCAGGACTGACCCTCTGACACTGCAACAGCCCCTTGGCCCTGCGCCCCTGACGGCGCTGCAATCCCTCAGTACTGACCCTCTGACAGTGCAGCACTCCCTCAGTACTGATTCGCTGACAGTACAGCACTCTCTTTGTACTGACATTTCTACAGTGTGGCATTCCCTCAGTACTGATACTCATACAGTGTGGCATTCCCTCAGTACAGACCCTCCGACAGTGTAGCACTCCCTCAATACAGATGCTCTTACAGTGTAGCACTCCCTCGGTACTGACCCTCCGAAAACGTGGCATTTTCTCAGTACTGACTCTCCGACAGAGCAGAACTCCCTCAGATCTGACACTCTGACAGTGCAGCACTGCCTCCTTCCTGCACTTCTGATAACCAGCAATGCCTCAGTACTGACCCTTTGGCAGTGTAGCACTCCCTCAGTGCTGACCCTTTGGCAGTGCAGCTCTCCCTCAGTACTGACCCTCTGAAACAACACTCCCTCAGAACTGACACACTGACCATGTAGCGCTCCCTCAGTTATGACCCTTTGAGTGTATATCACTCTCTCAGTACTGACCCTCTGGCAATGCAGCAATCACTCAGGACTGACTGTCTGACACATAGTGTGGTGGCCCCTCAGTACTGACCCCCTCACAGCGCGGTGATCCCTCAGCACTGACCCCCTCACAGTGCGGTGATCCCTCACTACTAATGCCCTCAGAGTGCGGTGCTCCCTCAGTTCTAACCCTTTCACAGTGCAGCGCTCCCTCAGTAGTAACCCTCTCACAGTGCGACACTCTGACAGCATGGCCATCCATTAGTACTAAACCTCAGAGAGTGCGCACTTCATAATTACTGACTCTCACTGCAGAGCAATCCCTCCGTCCTGAACCTCTGGCAATGCTGCGCTCCCTCCGTACTGATACTCTGACAATGCTGCACTGCCTCCACACTGATCCTCTGACAATGCTGCACTCCCTCCACACTGAACCTCTGACAATGCTGCACTCCATCCACACTGATCCACTGACAATGCAGAACTCCCTCCACACTGATCCTCTGACAATGCTGCACTCCCTCCACACTGATCCTCTGACAATGCTGCACTCCCTCCACACTGATCCTCTGACAATGCTGCACTCCCTCCACACTGACCCTCTGACAATGCTGCACTCCCACCACACTGACACTCTGACAATGATGCACTCCCTCCGTACTGATCCTCTGACAATGCTGCACTCCCTCCACACTGATTGTCTGACAATGCTGCACTCCCTCCATACTGATCCTCTGATAGTGATGCACTCCCTCAGTACTGACTCTCTGACACTGTGGAAGTGGCCCTATACTGACCCTCCGACAGTGGGGCCCAATCTCAGGTCAAAACCTCTGACAGTACAGCACTCCATCATAACTGAACATCTTACAGTGCAACACTCCCACAGTACTAACCCTCTGACAGTACAGCACTCCCTCAGTAATGACCATATGACAGTGCAGCATTTCCACAGTACAGACCCTGCGACAGTACGGCACCCCCGCAGTGCTGACTCTCTGACAGTGCAGCCCTCCCTCAAACTGACCCTCTGATAGTCCAGCACTCCCTCAGAACTGACCCTCTGACAGTGCAGCTCTCCCTCAGTACTGACCCTCTGACAGTGCAGCACTCCCTCAGTAATAACCCTCTGACAGTGCAGCACTCCCTCAGTAATGACCATATGACAGTGCAGCATTTCCACAGTACTGACCCTCCGACAGTACGGCATCCCCGCAGTGCTGACTCTCTGACAGTGCAGCCCTCCCTCAAACTGACCCTCTGATAGTCCAGCACTCCCTCAGAACTGACCCTCTGACAGTGCAGCTCTCCCTCAGTAATGACCCTCTGACAGTGCGGCACTCCCTCAGTAATGACCCTCTCACAGTGTAGCAATCCCTGAGTACTGACCCTCTCACAGTGCGGCGATTCCTCAGGACTGATCCTCTGACAGTGCAGTGCTCTCTCAGTACTGACCCTCTGACAGTGCAGCTCTCCCTCAGTACTGACCCTCTCACAGTGTCGCAATCCATGAGTACTGAGCCTCTCACAGTGCGGCGCTCCCTCAGTACTGACCCTCTGACAGTGCAGCTCTCCCTCAACACTGACCCTCTGACAGCGCGGTGCTCCCTCAGGACTAACCCTCCAACAATGCAGCTCTCAACAGTACAGACCCTCTGACAGTGCAGCACTTCCTCAGTACTGACCCCTGACAGTGCAGCACTACCCTCAGTACTGACCATCTGACAGTGCAGCACTCCCTCAGTACTGACCCTTTTTCAGTGCAGCACTCCCTTGGTACTGACCCTCTGACAGTGCAGCACTCCCTTGATACTGGCCCTCTGACAGTGCAACTCTCCCTCAGTACTGTTCCTAAGACACTGCAGCACTCCCTCAGTACTGACCCTCTGACAGTGAGGCATTGCACGTATACTGACCCTCCCACAGTGTGGCACACCTTCATACTGACTTTCAGATAATGCGGCGCATTCTCTCATCATTCTGAACTTCCTCAGGACTGACCCTCTGACACTGCAACAGCCCCTTGGCCCTGCGCCCCTGACGGCGCTGCAATCCCTCAGTACTGACCCTCTGACAGTGCAGCACTCCCTCAGTACTGATTCGCTGACAGTACAGCACTCTCTTTGTACTGACATTTCTACAGTGTGGCATTCCCTCAGTACTGATACTCATACAGTGTGGCATTCCCTCAGTACAGACCCTCCGACAGTGTAGCACTCCCTCAATACAGATGCTCTTACAGTGTAGCACTCCCTCGGTACTGACCCTCCGAAAACGTGGCATTTTCTCAGTACTGACTCTCCGACAGAGCAGAACTCCCTCAGATCTGACACTCTGACAGTGCAGCACTGCCTCCTTCCTGCACTTCTGATAACCAGCAATGCCTCAGTACTGACCCTTTGGCAGTGTAGCACTCCCTCAGTGCTGACCCTTTGGCAGTGCAGCTCTCCCTCAGTACTGACCCTCTGAAACAACACTCCCTCAGAACTGACACACTGACCATGTAGCGCTCCCTCAGTTATGACCCTTTGAGTGTATATCACTCTCTCAGTACTGACCCTCTGGCAATGCAGCAATCACTCAGGACTGACTGTCTGACACATAGTGTGGTGGCCCCTCAGTACTGACCCCCTCACAGCGCGGTGATCCCTCAGCACTGACCCCCTCACAGTGCGGTGATCCCTCACTACTAATGCCCTCAGAGTGCGGTGCTCCCTCAGTTCTAACCCTTTCACAGTGCAGCGCTCCCTCAGTAGTAACCCTCTCACAGTGCGACACTCTGACAGCATGGCCATCCATTAGTACTAAACCTCAGAGAGTGCGCACTTCATAATTACTGACTCTCACTGCAGAGCAATCCCTCCGTCCTGAACCTCTGGCAATGCTGCGCTCCCTCCGTACTGATACTCTGACAATGCTGCACTGCCTCCACACTGATCCTCTGACAATGCTGCACTCCCTCCACACTGAACCTCTGACAATGCTGCACTCCATCCACACTGATCCACTGACAATGCAGAACTCCCTCCACACTGATCCTCTGACAATGCTGCACTCCCTCCACACTGATCCTCTGACAATGCTGCACTCCCTCCACACTGATCCTCTGACAATGCTGCACTCCCTCCACACTGACCCTCTGACAATGCTGCACTCCCACCACACTGACACTCTGACAATGATGCACTCCCTCCGTACTGATCCTCTGACAATGCTGCACTCCCTCCACACTGATTGTCTGACAATGCTGCACTCCCTCCATACTGATCCTCTGATAGTGATGCACTCCCTCAGTACTGACTCTCTGACACTGTGGAAGTGGCCCTATACTGACCCTCCGACAGTGGGGCCCAATCTCAGGTCAAAACCTCTGACAGTACAGCACTCCATCATAACTGAACATCTTACAGTGCAACACTCCCACAGTACTAACCCTCTGACAGTACAGCACTCCCTCATACTGACCCTCTGACAGTGCAGCACTCCCTCAGTACTGACCCTCTGACAGTGCAGCACTCCCTCAGTACTGACCCTCTGACAGTGCAGCACTCCCTCAGGTCTTCCTGATAATTTCAGATATGATAGAGTTAGAACCAACAATGTTGGCATCATGAACCTGTTAGCTGAGGTAGCTGACCCCCCTTTGTAGCAGAGTGATTCAATCCCTCTGACAGTGCAGCCCTCTCATAACTGACCATCTTGCAGTGCAACACTCCCACAGTACTAACCGTCCGACAGTGCAGCACTCCCTCAGTACTGACCCTCTGACAGTGTTGCACTCCCTCAGTACTGACCCTCTGACAGAGCTGCACTCCCTCAGTACTGACCCTCTGACAGTGCAGCACTCCCTCAGCACTGACCCTCTTTTTTCCTATTTCATAGAGTCTTGTGTAAATTTGGAGACATAGGGTTTGCAGATTCTGAGGAAGCATGAGAGAGACACACAAACCAAACCCTGTCTGAAACTCTCTGCAATTGACTATTCAAAGGCACAGAGTCACAGAGGTTCACTGCTTGGAAACAGACCCTCCTGTCCAACTCGTCCATACCAACCAGATGTTCTCATCCCATTTCATTCCATTTGCTAGCACTTGGCTGACATCCCTCTAAACCCTTCCTATTCACATACTCATCCTGATACGTTTTAAATGTCGCAATTATACCAGCCCCCATCACTTCCTCTGGCAGCTACCTGCATGCCCTTGAATAAGTGCTCAAACATTCATACAGTCGATACAAACTCTAATAAACACCAACCTACAAAAGGCTATCATTGTCATTTTCAACTGACCCTTAGCTTCGTCATTACGCTGATTTCAACACGGGTAAAGAAACAGAGTTAATAACCATAAACAGTGACCCTGTTATAAAACTTATTTTCAAATATGGCTTGCATGTGATTCCCACACACTCTAATAGTTGCCTGGAAGGTGGGGGTGGGGTGTACTCTCCTGCTGCAGTCCTTGGGTGTCCCACAGTGATGTTAGGGAGGGAGCTCCAGGAGTTTGACCTGAACCGTGTAAAGAGTTCTCTTCCTGGAGTGCCATTTTAAAGTTGGGAAGTTAATATAGACCAGGAGGACACGAGAGCTGCTGTCTTGTCAGAGAGAGAGGTCTGGTGGGTCACACACCTCTGGTAAGGGGCGAGGTTGAGAAGCTGGGGCCTTCATGGTAATTTCAGACATGATAGAGATTGAACCAACAATGTTGGCATCACGAACCTGTTAGCTGAGGTAACTGACCCCCTTTGTAGCAGAGGGATTCAATCCCTTTAATAGAGCAAGTTTGAGAATTCAACACTAAAATCGATCTTTACGGACGCAATAGAGACCTGAAACATCAATACAGAGATTGCTGAAGAGGCTAAACATGCCCAGCAGCATCTCTGAAGGGAGAAGGAGAAAGAGAGAGAGTTCACCTTTCAATCCAGTGATTTCTGCGGGAAAGTTCTTTCAGAACAGACCGTTTTGAGGAAGGGTCACTTGAAAAAGGCACTTCACAAAGATCCTGATCAATGTAACTTTGTGATGTTAGTTCAGAAGGAACAGCTCAGACCTAACATTGCAGTGTGCCTGTGTTCTGTATCTGTTCTCCCATGTAGCCCGCCCACCGAATACAATACCTTACACAGCCTTAAACCTGTTTGTCAACTTTCAACAGTAGCAGCCTCAGGGCATTGAACACAGACTGAATTACTCAGTGACGCTTGAATAAGATCAAGTTCTCAAGTCAACAGATGGTGGGGAAATTCAGCACAATTTAGCAGGAAGCAACGGTGAAGAGAGAGAGGAACAATTCGCATTCCAAGTGACTCTTCCTCAAAACGGTCTGTTCTGAAGGAACTTTCCCGCTGAAATCACTGGATTGAAAGGTGAACTCTCTGTCTCTTTCTCCCCCTCCCTTCAAAGAGGCACTATCTGAGGTAATGAGGAGGCACATTCTGAGGTACTGAGGGAGCATTATCTGTGGTACTGAGGGAGCACTTTCTGAGGTACTGAGGGAGCAATTTCTCAGCTACTGAGGTTGCACTTTCTGAGATATTAAGGGAGCACTTTCTGAGGTATTGAGGAAGCACAATCTGAGGCTTTGAGGGAGCAATTTCTGAGGATTTCAGGAAGCACTATCTGAGGCATTCAGGGAGCACAATCTGAGGTATTGAGGAAGCACTATCTGACGTTCTGAGGGAGCATTATCTAAGGTAAAAAGCGAGCACTTTCTGAGGTACAGAGGAAGCACTTTTTGAGATATTGAGGGAGCACTTTCTGAGGTACTGAGGAAGCACTATCTGAGGTATTGAGGGAGCAATATATGAGATAATGAGGGAGCACGTTCTCTGGTACTGAGGAAGCACTTTCTGAGGTATTGAGGGAGTACTTTCTGAGGGACTGAGGAAGCACTTTCTGAGGTATTGACGGAGTACTTTCTGAGGTACTGAGGGTGCACTATCTGAGGTATTGAGGAAGCACTATTTGATTTATTGAGGAAACACTCTCTGAGGCATTGAGGAAGCACTGTCTGAGGTACTGAGGGAGTACTTTCTGAGGTATTGAGCAAGCACTTCTGAGGTACTGAGGGAGCAAAATCTCAGGTATTGAGGGAGCAATTTCTGACGTATTGAGGAAGCAGTCTCTGAGGGACTGAGGGACAACTTTCTGAGGTATTGAGGAAGCACTTCCTGAGGAATAGAGGAAGCAATTTTCTGAGTTACTGAGAGAGCACTTTCTGAGCGATTGAGTGAGCACTTTCTGAGATATTGAGGTAGCATTATATGAGGGACTGAGGGAGACCTTTCTGAGGTATTGAGGGAGCACTATTTGAAGCATTGGGGAGCACTATCTGAGGAACTGAGGGAGCATGTTCTGAGGATCTGAGGAAGCACTGTCTGAGGTATTAAGTGAGCACATTCTGAGATATTGAGGGAGCATTATATGAGATACTGAGGGAGAACTATCTGAAGTATTGAGGGAGCACTATTTGAGGTATTGGGGAGCACTATCTGAGGTATTGAGGGAGCACTTTCTGAGGCATTGAGGGAGCACTAGCTGAGATACTGAGGGAGCACTTTCTGATGTATTGAGAAAGCACCATGTGAGGACAGAGAGAGTATTATTTGAGGTACTGAGGAAGCACTGTCTGAGGTACTGAGTGTGAAACTATCTGAGGTATTGAGAGAGCACCTACTGAGGTATTGAGGGAGCATTATCCTACGTACTGAGCGAGCACTTTCTGAGGTATTGAGGGAGCATTATATGAGGTACTGAGGGAGCATTTTCTGAGGTATTGAAAAAGCACTATCTGAGGTACTGAGGAAGTACTTTCTGAGGTATTGAGCGAGCACTATCTGATGTACCGAGGAAGAACTCTCTGAGGTACTGAAGGAGCACTTTCTGAGGTATTAAGGAAGCACTACCTGAGGTACTGAGGGAGCACTTTCTGAAGTTTGAGAGAGCACTTTCTGTGGTCCTGAGTGTGCACTATCTGAGGAATTGAGCGAGTACTTTCTGAGGTATTGAGTACTGAGGTATTTGATGTACTGAGGGGCCACTTTCTGACGTAGTGAGGGTGCACATTCTGAGGTATTGAGGAAGCACTGTCTGATGTACTGAGGGAGCACTTTCTGAGGTACTGATTGCGCACTATCTGAGGTATTGAGGGACCACTGTCTGAGGTACTGAGTGTGCATTATGTGAGGTATTGAGGGAGCACTTTCTGAGACACTGAGGGTGCTCCTTCTGAGGTATTGAACGAGTGCTTTCTGAGGTATTGAGGGAGTACTATCTGAGGTAACGAGGAAGCACCATGTGAGTTCTGAAGGAGCACTATTTCAGGTACTGAGGGAGCGCATTCTGAGGTACTGAGGGAGCACTGTTTGAGGTATTGAGGAAGCACTATCTGAGCTATTGAGGGACCACTGTCAGATGTACTGAGGAAGCACTGTATGAGGTTATGAGTGTGCACTATCTGACGTATTGAGGGGGCACTTTATGAGGTATTGAGCCAGTAATTTCTGAGGTGTTGAGGGAGCAGTATCAGACGTACCGAGGGAGCACTTTCTGATGTATTGAGGAAGCATTGTCTGAGATGCTGAGTTAGCACTATCTGAGGTACTGAGGGAGCACTTTCTGACATATAGAGGGTGCACTTTCTGAGGTATTGAGTGAGCACTACCTGAGGTATTGAGGGAGCATTTTCTGAGGTATTGAGGGAGCACTTTCTGCAGTACTGCGGGAGCACCTTCTGAGGTACTTAGGAAGCACTATCTGACGTACTGACTGTGCCCTATGTGACGTATTGAGGGAGCATTTTCTGAGGTATTGCGGGAGTATTTTCTAAGGTACTGAGGGAGCACTTTCTGAGGTATTGAGGGAGCACTATTTGATTAACTGAGAAAGCATTCTCTGAGGTACTGAGGTAGCACTTTCTGAGGCATTGAGAAAGCACGATCTGAGGTACTGAGGGAGCACTATCTGAGGTATGGAAGGAGCACTTTCTGAGGTATTGAGCCAACACTATCTGAGCTACTGTGGAAGCAATATCTCAGGTATTGAGGAAGCACTTTCTGAGGCATTGAGGGAGTACTTAGTGCGGTATTGATGAAGCACTATCTCGGTACTCAGGAAGCAGTTTCTGAGGTATTGAGTGAGCACTTTCTGAGGTAATGAGGGAGCATTATCAGAGGTATTGAGGGAGCACTTTCTGCAGTACTGCGGGAACACATTCTGAGGTACTTAGGAAGCACTATCTGAGGTACTGACGGTGCACAATTTGAGGTATTGAGAGAGCCTTTTCTGAGGTATTGAGGGAGCGTTTTCTGAGGTACTGAGGGTGCACTATCTGAGGTACTGAGGGAGCCTTTTCTGAGGTATTGTGGGAATACTTTCTGAGGTACTGCGGGAGTACTTTCTGAGGTATTGAGCAAGCACTATCTGATGAACTGAGGTATTGAGAGAGCACTTTCTTAGGTTTGAGGAAGCACTATTTGATTTACTGAGGAAGCACTCTCTGAGGTACTGAGGGAGCACGTTCTGAGGTATTCAGAAAGCGCTATGTGAGGTACTGAGGGAGCAATGTCTCAGGTATGGAGGGAGCACTTTCTGAGGTATGAAAGGAGCTCTTTTTGTGGTATTGAGGGAGCACTGTCTGAGGTACGGAGGGAGCACTCGCTGAAGTATTGAGCAAGCAGTATTTGAGCTACTGAGGGAAGAATATCTCAGGTTTTGAGGGAGTACTATCTGAGGTATTGAGGAGGCATTATCTGAGGGATGGAGGGAACTCATTCTGAGGTATTGAGTGAACACTTTCTGAGGTATTGAGGAAGCAATTGTCTGAAGTACAGAATGTGCACTTTCTGAGGTATTGAGTGAACACTTTCTGAGATATTGATGGAGCATTATAAGAGGTACTAAGGGAGCACCTTCTGACGTATAGAGGGAGCACTAGCTGAGGTATTGAGGGAGCACTTTCTGAGGTATTGAGGGAGTGCTATCTAAGGTATGGGGGGCAAGGAGGTATTGAGGGAGCACATTCTGAGGTATTGAGGGAGTACTTTCTGAGGTATTGAGGAAGCACTATCTGAGGTTTTGAGGGAGCATTACCTGTGGTACTGAGGGAGCACTTTCTGAGGCACTGAGGGAGCACATTCTGAGGTATTAATGGTGCACTTTCTGAGGTATTGAGGAAGCGCTATCTGAGTTATTGAGGGAGCAATTTTTGAGGATCTGAAGAAGCGTGATCTGAGATATTGAGGGAACACTCTCTGAGGTATTGAGAGAGCGCATTCTGAGGTAGTGAGGAAGCACTATCTGAGATAATGAGGGAATGCTTTCTAAGGTACTGAGGAAGCACTATCTGAGGTACGGAGGGAGCATTAGCTGAGATACTGAGGGAGCATTATCTGAGGAACTGAGGAAGCACTATCTGAGGTACTGAGGAAGCATTATCTGGCATACAGAGGGAGCATTATCTGAGGTACTGAGGGAGCACTTTCTGTGGTACTGAGGAAGCACTTTCTGAGGTATTGAGGAAGCACTATCTGAACTACTGAGGGAGCAATATCTCAGGTATTGAGGAAGTACTTTCTGAGGTAATGAGGACGCACTGTCTGAGGCACTGAGGGAGCACCCTCTGAGCTGCTGAGTGTGCACTATCTGAGGCATTGAGGAACACTATCTGAGGTATTGAGGGAGCACTTTCTGAGGTATGGAAGGAGCTCTTTTTTGTGCTATTGAGGGAGCACGATCTGCGGTATTGAGCAAGCACTATTTGAGCTACGGAGGGAACAATCTCTCAAGTTTTGAGGGTGCATTTTCTGAGGTTTTGAGGAGGCACTATCTGAGGTACTTTGGAAGCGCTCTCTGAGGTACTGAGGGGACAGTTTCTGAGGTATTGAGGGAGCATTTTCTGAGGTATTGAGGGAGCATTTTCTGAGATACTGATTGTGCACTATCTGAAGTACTGATGGAGACCTTTCTGAGGTGTTGAGGGAGTACTTTTCGAGGTATTGAGCAAGCACTATCTGAGGTACTGAGGAATAATATCTGAGGTATTCAGAGAGCACTTTCTGAGGTATTGAGGGAGCACTATTTGATTAACTGAGAAAGCATTCTCTGAGGTACAGAGGGAGCACTTTCTGAGGCATTGAGAAAGCACTATCTAAGGTACCGAGGGAGGCCTATCTGAGTTACAGAGGGAGGACTTTCTGAGGTATTGAGCAAACACTATCTGAGCTACTGTGGAAGCAATATCTCAGGTATTGAGGGAGCACTTTCTGAGGCATTGAGGGAGTACTTAGTGCGGTATTGATGGAGCACTATCTCGGTACTCAGGAAGCAGTTTCTGAGGTATTGAGAGAGCACTTTCTGAGGTATGGAAGGAGCTCTTTTTGAGCTATTGAGGGAGCACTATCTGAGGTATTGAGCAAGCACTATTTGAGCTACTGAGGTAGCAATCTCGCAAGTTTTGTGGGTGCATTTTCTGAGGTATTGAGGAGGCACTATTTGAGGTACTTTGTAGCGCTATCTAGGATACTGAGGGAGCACTTTCTGAGGTATTGAGGAAGCACTACCTGAGGTACTGAGGGAGCATTATCAGAGGTATTGAGGGAGCACTTTCTGCAGTACTGCGGGAGCACATTCTGAGGTACTTAGGAAGCACTATCTGAGGTACTGACGGTGCACAATGTGAGGTATTGAGAGAGGCTTTTCTGAGGTATTGAGGGAGCATTTTCTGAGGTACTAAGGGTGCACTATCTGAGGTACTGAGGGAGCCTTTTCTGAGGTATTGTGGGAGTACTTTCTGAGGTACTGCGGGAGTACTTTCTGAGGTATTGAGCAAGCACTATCTGATGAACTGAGGTATTGAGGGAGCACTTTCTTAGGTTTGAGGAAGCACTATTTGATTTACTGAGGAAGCACTCTCTGAGGTACTGAGGGAGGACGTTCTGAGGTATTCAGAAAGCGCTATATGAGGTACTGAGGGAGCAATGTCTCAGGTATGGAGGGAGCACTTTCTGAGGTATTGAGGACGCACTATCTGAGCTACTGAGGAAGCAATATTTCAGGTATTGAGGGAGCACGTCCTGAGGTATTGAGGAAGTACTGCCTGATGTACTGAGGAAGCACTCTCTGAGGTACTGACGGAGCACATACTAAGGTATTGAGGAAGCACGACATGAGGTACTGAGGGTGCACCCTCTGAGGTATTGAGGGAGATCTATCTGAGGTATTGAGGAACACTATCTGAGGTATTGAGGAAACACTTTCTGAGGTATTGTGGGAGCACTTTCCGAGGTATGAAAGGAGCTCTTTTTGAGGTATTGAGGGAGCACTATCTGAGGTACGGAGGGAGCACTCGCTGAAGTATTGAGCAAGCACTATTTGAGCTACTGAGGGAACAATATCTCAGGTTTTGAGGGAGCACTTTCTGAGGTATTGTGGAGGCATTATCTGAGGGATGGAGGGAACACATTCTGAGGTATTGAGGAAGCAATTTTCAGAAGTACAGAATTGGCACTTTCTGAGGTATTGAGTGAACACCTTCTGACGTATTGAGGGAGCACGAGCTGAGGTATTGAGGGAGTGCTATCTAAGGTATGGGGAGCAAGGAGGTATTGAGGGAGCACATTCTGAGGTATTGAGGGAGTACTTTCTGAGATATTGAGGAAGCACTATCTGAGGTTTGGAGGGAGCATGATCTGTGGAACTGAGGGAGGACTTTCTGAGGTACTGAGGGAGCACTTTCTGAGGTATTAATGGTGCACTTTCTGAGGTATTGAGGAAGCGATATCTGAGGTATTGAGGGAGCAATTTTTGAGGATCTGAAGAAGCGTGATCTGAGATATTGAGGGAGCGCTGTCTGAGGTAGTGAGGAAGCACTATCTGAGGGACTGAGTGTACATTATCTGAGATACTGAGGGAATGCCTTCTAAGGTACTGAGGAAGCACTATCTGAGGTACGGAGGGAGCATTAGCTGAGATACTGAGGGAGCATTATCTGAGGTACTGAGGAAGCACTATCTGAGGTACTGAGGAAGCATTATCTGACATACTGAGGGAGCATTATCTGAGGTACTGAGGGAGCACTTTCTGAGGTATTGAGGAAGCACTATCTGAACTACTGAGGGAGCAATATCTCAGGTATTGAGGAAGTACTTTCTGAGGTAATGAGGATGCACTGTCTGAGGCACTGAGGGAGCACCCTCTGAGGTGCTGAGTGTGCACAATCTGAGATATTGATATAGCATTTTCTCAGGTATTGAGGGAGCATTTTCTGAGGAATTGAGGGAGCAGTTAATGAGATACTGATGGTACAATATCTGAGGTACTGAGGGAGAACTTTCTGAGGTGTTGAGTGATTACTTTCCGAGGTATTGAGCAAGCACTATCTGAGGTAGTGAGGGAGCATTATCTGTGGTACTGAAGAAGCACTTTCTGAGGTATTAAGGGAGCACTTTCTGAGTTATTGAGGAAGAACTCTCTGTGGTATTCAGGGAGCAATTTTTGAGGATCTGATCAAGCACTCTCTGAGGTACTGAGGGAGCATTGTCTGAGGTACAGAGGGAGCACTTTCTGTCGTATTATGGAAGCACTATCCGACGTATTGAGGGAGCAATTTCTGAGTTGTGAGGAAGCACTGCCTGAAATACAGAGTGTGCACTGTCTGAAGTATTGAGGGAGCACTTTCTAAGGTATTGAGTGAGCACTATCTGAGGTATTGAGGGAGCACATTCTGAGGTATTGAGGGAGCACTTTCTGAGGTAGTGAGGGAGCAATTACTGAGATATTAAGGAAGGCCTATCTGAGGTATTGGGGAGCTCCTTCTGAGGTATTGACCGAGTATTTTCTGAGGTATTGAGGAAGCACTATCTGAGGTACTGAGGGAGCACTTTCTGACCAATTAAGGAAGCACTGTCCGACATATTGAGGGAGCAATTTCTGAGTTTTGAGGAAGCACTGCCTGAAGTACAGAGAGTGCACTATCTGACGTATTGAGGGAGCACTTTCTAAGGTATTGAGTGAGATATATCTGAGGTATTGAGGGAGCACTTTCTGAGGTATTGAGGAAGCACTGCCTGAGGTACTGATGGAGCACTCTCTAAGGTATTGAGGGAGATCTATGTGAAGTATTGAGGAACTCTATCTGAGGTATTGAGGGACTACTCTGTGATGAACTGAGAGAGATCTATCTGAGTTATTGAGGCTGCACTCTCTGAAGTATTGAGGGAGCACTATCTAAGGTATGGGGGAGCACTATCTGAGGTATTGTGGGATCACACTCTGAGGTATTGAGGGAGCATTATCTGTGGTACTGAAGAAGCACTTTCTGAGGTATTAAGGGTGCACTTTCTGAGTTGTTGAGGAAGAACTCTCTGTGGTATTCAGGGAGCAATTTTTGAGGATCTGAGCAAGCACTCTCTGAGGTACTGAGGGAGCATTATCTGAGGTACAGAGGGAGCACTTTCTGTCGTATTATGGAAGCACTATCCGACGTATTGAGGGAGCAATTTCTGAGTTGTGAGGAAGCACTGCCTGAAATACAGAGTGTGCACTGTCGGAAGAATTGAGGGAGCACTATCTGAGGTATTGAGTGAGCACTATCTGAGGTATTGAGGGAGCACTATCTGAGGTATTGAGGGAGCACTTTCTGAGCTAGTGTGGAAGCAATTACTGAGATATTATGGAAGCCCTATCTGAGGTATTGGCGGAGCTCCTTCTGAGGTATTGACCGAGTATTTTCTGAGGTATTGAGGAAGCACTATCTGAGGTACTGAGGGAGCACTTTCTGACGTATTAAGGAAGCACTGTCCGACAGATTGAGGGAGCAATTTCTGAGTTTTGAGGAAGCACTGCCTGAAGTACAGAGAGTGCACTATCTGACGTATTGAGGGAGCACTTTCTAAGGTATTGAGTGAGATATATCTGAGGTATTGAGGGAGCACTTTCTGAGGTATTGAGGAAGCACTGCCTGAGGTACTGATGGAGCACTCTCTAATGTATTGAGGGAGATCTATGTGAAGTATTTTGGAACTCTATCTGAGGTATTGAGGGACTACTCTCGGGGGAACTGAGAGAGATCTATCTGAGTTATTGAGGCTGCACTTTCTGAGGTATTGAGGGAGCACTATCTAAGGTATGGGGGAGCACTATCTGAGGTATTGTGGGATCACACTCTGAGGTATTGAGGGAGCATTATCTGTGGTACTGAAGAAGCACTTTCTCAGGTATTCAGGGTGCACTTTCTGAGTAATTGAGGAAGAACTCTCTGTGGTATTCAGGGAGCAATTTTTGAGGATCTGAGCAAGCACTCTCTGAGGTACTGAGGGAGCATTATCTGAGGTACAGAGGGAGCACTTTCTGTCGTATTATGGAAGCACTATCCGACGTATTGAGGAAGCATTTTCTGAGTTGTGAGGAAGGACTGCCTGAAGTCCAGAGTGTGCACTGTCTGAAGAATTGAGGGAGCACTTTCTCAGGTATTGAGTGAGCACTATCTGAGGTATTGAGGGAGCACTTTCTGAGGTATTGACGGAGCACTTTCTGAGCTAGTGAGGAAGCAATTACTGAGATATTAAGGAAGCCCTATCTGAGGTATTGACGGATCTCCTTCTGAGGTATTGACCAAGTATTTTCTGAGGTATTGAGGAAGCACTATCTGAGGTACTGAGGGAGCACTTTCTGACGTATTAAGGAAGCACTGTCCGACATATTGAGGGAGCAATTTCTGAGTTTTGAGGAAGCACTGCCTGAAGTACAGAGAGTGCACTATCTGACGTATTGAGGGAGCACTTTCTAAGGTATTGAGTGAGATATATCTGAGGTATTGAGGGAGCACTTTCTGAGGTATTGACGGAGCATTATCTGACAAACTGAGGGCGCATTATCTGAGGTACTGAGGGAGCACCTTCTGAGGTATTGAGGGTGCACTATCGGAGGTATGGCGGGAACAATATCTGAGGTATGGCATGAACATCTTTTGTGGTATAAAAGGAGCACTATCTTAGGTAGGGGAGAGCACTCTCTCAGGTATTGAGGGATATTTATCTGAGGTATTAATGAACAATATTTGAAGTATTGAGGGAGCACTATCTGAGGAATTGAAGGAGCACTCTCTGATGTACTGAGGTAGCACTTTCTGAGGTATTGACTGAGCACTTTCTGAGCTATTGAGTGAGCATGATATGAGATACTGAAGTAGCACTTTCTGAAGTCTAGAGGGCGCACTTTCTGAGGTATTGTGGAGGAACGATGTGAGGGACTGAGTGTGCAATAACTCAAGTATTGAGAGAGCGCTTTCTGAGGTACTGAGGAAGCACTGCCTGAGGTACTAAGGGAGCACTTTCTGAGGTATTGAGGAAGCACTGCCTGAGGTACTGATGGAGCACTCTCTGAGGTATTGAGGGAGATCTATGTGAGGTATTGAGGAACTCTATCTGAGGTATTGAGGGACGACCCTCTGAAGAACTGAGAGAGAACTATCTGAGTTATTGAGGTTGCAAATGCTGAGGTATTGAGGGAGCACTATCTAAGGTATGGGGGAGCACTATCTGAGGTATTGTGGGATCACACTCTGAGGTATTGAGGGAGCATTATCTGTGGTACTGAAAAAGTACTTTCTGAGGTATGAAGGGTGCACTTTCTGAGTTATTGAGGAAGAACTCTCTGTGGTATTCAGGAAGCAATTTTTGAGGAACTGAGCAAGCACTCTCTGAGGTACTGAGGGAGCATTATCTGAGGTACGTAGGGAGCACTTTCTGACGTATTATGGAAGCACTGTCCGACGTATTGAGGGAGCAATTTCTGAGTTGTGAGGAAGCACTGCCTGAAGTACAGATTGTGCACTGTCTGAAGTATTGAGGGAGCACTTTGTAAGGTATTGAGTGAGCACTATCTGAGGTATTGAGGGAGCACTTTCTGAGGTATTGAGGGAGCAATTACTGAGGTATTGAGGGAGCACTATCTGAGGTATTGAGGGAGCACTTTCTGAGGTAGTAAGGGAGCAATTACTGAGATATTAAGGAAGCCCTATCTGAGGTATTGGCGGAGCGTCTTCTGAGGTATTGACCGAGTATTTTCTGAGGTATTGAGGAAGCACTATCTGAGGTACTGAGGGAGCACTTTCTGACGTATTAAGGAAGCACTGTCCGACATATTGAGGGAGCAATTTCTGAGTTTTGAGGAAGCACTGCCTGAAGTACAGAGAGTGCACTATCTGACGTATTGAGGGAGCACTTTCTAAGGTATTGAGTGAGATATATCTGAGGTATTGAGGGAGCACTTTCTGAGGTATTGAGGAAGCACTGCCTGAGGTACTGATGGAGCACTCTCTGAGGTATTGAGGGAGATCTATGTGAGGTATTGAGGAATTCTATCTGAGGTATTGAGGGACTACTCTGTGATGAACTGAGAGAGAACTATCTGAGTTATTGAGGTTGCACTTTCTGAGGTATTGAGGGAGCACTATCTAAGGTATGGGGGAGCACTATCTGTGGTATTGTGGCATCACACTCTGAGGTATTGATGGAGCATTATCTGTCGTACTGAAGAAGCACTTTCTGAGGTATTAAGGGTGCACTTTCTGAGATATTGATGAAGAACTCTCTGTGGTATTCAGGCAGCAATTTTTGAGGATCTGGGCAAGCTCTCTCTGAGGTACTGAGGGAGTATTATCTCAGGTACAGAAGGAGCACTTTTTGACGTATGATGGAAGCACTGTCCGACGTATTAAGGTAGCAATTTCTCAGTTGTGAGGAAGCACTGCCTGAAGTACAGAGTGTGCACTGTCTGAAGTATTGAGGGAGCACTTTCTAAGGTGTTGGGTGAGCACTATCTGAGGTATTGAGGGAGCAATTACTGAGGTATTGAGGGAGCAATTACTGAGGTATTGAGGGAGCACTATCTGAGGTATTGAGGGAGCACTTTCTGAGGTAGTGAGGGAGCAATTACTGAGATATTAAGGAAGCACTATCTGAGGTATTGGCGGAGCTCCTTCTGAGGTATTGACCGAGTATTTTCTGAGGTATTGAGGAAGCACTATCTGAGGTACTGAGGGAGCACTTTCCGACGTATTAAGGAAGCACTGTCCGACAGATTGAGGGAGCAATTTCTGAGTTGTGAGGAAGCACTGCCTGAAGTACAGAGTGTGCACTGTCTGAAGTATTGAGGGAGCACTTTCTGACTTATTGAGTGAGCACTATCTGAGGTATTGAGGGAGCACTTTCTGAGGTATTGAGGGAGCACTTTCTGAGCTAGTGAGGAAGCAATTACTGAGATATTAAGGAAGCCCTATCTGTGGTATTGGCGGAGCTCCTTCTGAGGTATTGACCGAGTATTTTCTGAGGTATTGAGGAAGCACTATCTGAGGTACTGAGGGAGCACTTTCTGACGTATTAAGGAAGCACTGTCCGACATATTGAGGGAGCAATTTCTGAGTTATGAGGAAGCACTGCATGAAGTACAGAGAGTGCACTATCTGACGTATTGAGGGAGCACCTTGTAAGGTATTGAGTGAGATATATCTGAGGTATTGAGGGAGCACTTTCTGAGGTATTGAGGGTGCACTATCGGAGGTATTGCGGGAACAATATCTGAGGCATGGCGTGAAAAACTTTTGTGGTATAAAGGGAGCACTACCTTAGGAATGGGGGAGCACTATCTGAGGTATTGAGGGAGCACCTTCTGAGTTATTGTGGGAGCATTATCTGTGGCACTGAGGGAGCACTTTCTGTGGTACTGAGGGAGCACTATCTGAGGTACTGAGGGAACACTTTCTGAAGTATTAAGCGTGCACTTTCGGAAGTATTGAGGAAGCGCTATCTGAGGTAGTGATGAAGCACTCTCTAATGTACTGAGGGAGGATTACCGGAGGTATTGAGGAAGCACTTTCTGAGGTATTGAGGGTGCTCCTTCTGAGGTATTGAGGGAGCACTATCTGAGCTATTGAGGGTGCCACTATCTGTGGTACCGAGAAAGCACTTTCTGATGTATTGAGGAAGCACAATATGAGTACTGAGGGAGTACTATCTGAGTTACTGAGGACGCACTCTCTGAGGTACTGAGGTAGCACTTTCTGAGGTATTGAGGAAGCATTATCTGAGATACTGAAGGAGTACTGTCTGAGGTACTGAGGGTGCAATATCTCACGTATTGAGGGAGCACTTTCTGAGGTAGTAAGGAAGCACTATCTGATGTACTGAGGTAGCACTCTCTGAGGTCCTGATGGAGCATTTCCTGAGGTATTTAGCAAGCATTTCCTGAGGTACTAAGGGAGCAATCTCTGAGGTATTGAGGGAGATTTATCTGAGGTATTGAGGAACAATATCTGAAGTATTGAGGGAGCACTATCTGAGGAACTGAGGCAGCACTTTCTGAGGTATTGAGTGAGCACTTTCTGAGCTGTTGAGTGAGCATTGTTTAAAGTACTGAAGTAGCACTTTCTGAGGTCTATTGGGAGCACTTTCTGAGGTATTGCGGAAGCACTATGTGAGGTACTGAGTGTGCAATAACTCAAGTATTGAGAGAGCGCTTTCTGAGGTACTGAGGAAACACTGCCTGAGGTACTGAGGGAGCACATTCTGAGGTATTGAGGGAGCTCCTTCTGAGGTATTGAGCGAGTATTCTGAGGTATTTTCTAAGGTATTCACGAAGCACGATCTGAGGTAGTGAGGGATCATTTTCTGACGTATTAAGGAAGCACTGTCCGACGTAATGAAGGAGCTATTTCTGAGTTGCGAGGAAGCACTGCCTGAAGTACAGAGTGTGCACTATCAGACGTATTGAGGGAGCACTTTCTAAGGTATTGAATGAGCACTATCTGAGGTATTGAGGGAGCGCTATCTGAGGTTCTGAGGGAGCATTATCTGAGGTATTGATTGAGCACTTTCTGAGGTATTGCGGGTGCTCCTTCTGAAGTATTGAGCGAGTGCTTTCTGAGGTATTGAGGGAGCACTATCTGAGCTATTGAGCGTGCACTATCTGTGGTACCGACGAAGCACTTTCTGATGTATTGAGGAAGCGCAATAAGAGTCCTGAGGGAGCACTATCTGAGTTACTGAGGAAGCACTAACTGAGTTATTGAGGGTGCACTGTCTGAGGTATTGAGGGAGCCTTTTCAGAGGTATTGAGGGTGCACTACGTGAAGTATTGAGGGAGCAGTTTCTGAAGTAGTGAGGGAGCACTTTCTGAGGTACTGAGGGTGTACTATCTGAGGTATTGATGGAGCATTTTCTGAGGTACTGATGGTGCGCTGGCTAAGGTATTGAGGGAGCACTATCTGAGGTATTGAGGGAGCACTATCTGAGGTATTGTGGGAGTACTTTCTGAGGTACTGAGGGATTAATTTCTGTGGTATTGAGCAAGCACTAACTAAGGTACTGAGGAAGTACTATCTGTGGTATAAAGGGAGCACTTTCTGACGTATTGAGGAAGCAATATCTGAGGGACTGAGGGAGCATTTTCTGACATACTGAGGGAGCATTATCTGAGGTACTGAGGGAGCACTTTCTGTGATACTGAGGAAGCACTTTCTGAGTTATTGAGGGTGCACTATCTGAGGAATTGAGGGAGCACTGTCTGAGTACTGAGGAAGCACTACCTGAGGTACAGAGAGTACACTACCTGAACTATTGAAGGTTCACTTTCTGAGGTATTGAGTGAGCATTATCTGAGGTATTGAGGGAGCACTTACTGTGGTATTGTGGGAATTTTTTTCTAAAGTATTGAGGGTGCACTACCTGAGTTATTGAGGGAGCACTTTCTGAGGTATTCAGGAAGCAATATCTGAGGGACTGCGGGTGCATTATCTGAGGTACTCAGGGAGCACTTTCTGTGTTACTGAGGTGGCAATTTCTGAGGTATAGAGGGTGCACTATCCGAGGTATAGAGGGAGCACTATCTGAGGAATTCAGGGAGCACGTTCAAGGTAATGAGGTACGGACTATCTGAGGTATTGAGGTAGCCTTTCCTGAGATATTGGGTGTGCAGTATCTGAGGTACTGAGGAAGCACTTTCTGAGGCATTGAGGGAGCACTTTCTAAGGTATTGAGGAAGCACTATTTGGTTTGCTGAGGAAGCACTCTCTGAGGTCCTGGGGGAGCACTTTCTGAGGTATTGAGGAAGCACTATCTGAGATACTGAGGGAGTACTGTCTGAGGAATTGAGCAAGCACTATCTGAGGTACTGAGCGTGCAATATATCACGTATTGAGGGAGCACTTTCTGAGCTCGTAAGGAAGCACTATCTGATGTATTGAGGAAGCACTCTCTGAGGTACTGATGGAGCATTTTCTGAGTTATTGAGCAAGCATTTCCTTATGTACTGAGGGAGCACTCTCTGAGGTATTGAGGGAGATTTATCTGAGGTATTGATGAACAATATGTGATGTCCTGAGGTAGCACTTTCTGAGGAATTGACTGAGCACTTTCTGAACTATTGAGTGAGCATGATATGAGATACTGAAGTAGCACTTTCTGAGATCTAGAGGGAGCACTTTCTGAGGTATTGCGGAGGTACTATGCGAAGGAGTGACTGTGCAATAACTCAAGTATTCTGAGGTACTGAGGAAGCACTGCCTGAGGTACTAAGGGAGCACTTTCTGAGGTATTGAGGAAGCACTGCCTGAGGTACTGATGGAGCACTCTCTAAGGTATTGAGGGAGATCTATGTGAAGTATTGAGGAACTCTATCTGAGGTATTGAGGGACTACTCTCTGACGAACTGAGAGAGAACTATCTGAGTTATTGAGGTTGCACTTTCTGTGGTATTGAGGAAGCACTATCTAAGGTTTGGGGAGCAATATCTGAGGTATTGTGGGATCACACTGAGGTATTGAGGGAGCAATATCTGTGGTACTGAAGAAGCACTTTCTGAGTATTTAAGGGTGCACTTTCTGAGTTATTGAGGAAGAAATCTCTGTGGTATTCTTGGAGCAATTTTTGAGGATCTGACCAAAGACTCTCTGAGGTACTGAGGGAGCATTGTCTGAGGTACAGAGGGAGCACTTTCTGTCGTATTATGGAAGCACTATCCGACGTATTGAGGGAGCAATTTCTGAGTAGTGAGGAAGCACTGCCTGAGGTACAGAGTGCGCAATGCCTTAAGTATTGAGGGAGCACTTTGTAAGGTATTGAGTGAGCACTATCTGAGGTATTGAGGAAGCACTTTCTGAGGTATTGAGGGAGCACTTTCTGAGGTAGTGAGGGAGCAATTACTAAGATATTAAGGAAGCCCTATCTCAGGTATTGGGGGAGCTCATTCTGAGGTATTGACCGAGTATTTTCTGAGGTTTTGAGGAAGCACTTTCTGAGGTATTGAGGGAGCACTATCTAAGATATGGGGGAGCACTATCTGAGGTATTGTGGGATCACACTCTGAGGTATTGAGGGAGCATTATCTGTGGTACTGAAGATATTTTCTGAGGTATTAAGGGTGCACTTTCTGAGTTATTGAGGAAGAACTCTCTGTGGTATTCAGGGAGCAATCTTTGAGGATCTGAGCAAGCACTCTCTGAGGTACTGAGGGAGCATTATCTGAGGTACAGAGGGAGCACTTTCTGTCGTATTATGGAAGCAATATCCGACGTATTGAGGGAGCAATTTCTGAGTTGTGAGGAAGCACTACCTGAAGTACAGATTGTGCACTGTCTGAAGTATTGAGGGAGCACTTTCTAAGGTATTGAGTGAGCACTATCTGAGGTATTGAGGGAGCACTATCTGAGGTTCTGAGGGAGCGCTTTCTGACGTATTAAGGAAGCACTGTCCGACAGATTGAGGGAGCAATTTCTGAGTTTTGAGGAAGCACTGCCTGAAGTACAGAGAGTGCACTATCTGAGGAATTGAGGGAGCACTTTCTAAGGTATTGAGTGAGATATATCTGAGGTCTTGAGGGAGCACTTTCTGAGGTACTGAGGGAGCATTATCTGACATACTGAGGGAGCATTATCTGAGGTACTGAGGGAGCACCTTCTGAGGTATTGAGGGTGCACTATCAGAGGTATTGCGGGAACAATATCTGAGGTATGGCGTGAACATCTTTTGTGGTATAAAGGGAGCACTATCTTAGGTATGGGGGAGCACTCTCTGAAGTACTGAGGGAAATTTATCTGAGGTATTGATGAACAGTATTTGAAGTATTGAGGGAGCACTATCTGAGGAATTGAAGGAGCACTCTCTGATGTCCTGAGGTAGCACTTTCTGAGGTATTGACTGAGCACTTTCTGAGCTATTGAGTGAGCATGATATGAGATACTGAAGTAGCACTTTCTGAGGTCTGGAGGGAGCACTTTCTGAGGTATTGAGGAGGTACTATGTGAGGGGCTGAGTGTGCAATAACTCAAGTATTGAGAGAACGCTTTCTGAGGTACTGAGGAAGCACTGCCTGAGGTACTGAGGGAGCACTATCTGAGGTATTGAGGAAGCACTGCCTGAGGTACTGATGGAGCACTCTCTGTGGTATTGAGGGAGATCTATGTGAGGTATTGAGGAACTCTATCTGAGGTATTCAGGGACTACTCTCTGAGGAACTGAAAGAGAACTATCTGAGTTATTGAGGTTGCACTTTCTGAGGTATTGAGGGAGCACTATTAGAGGTATGGGGGAGCACTATCTGAGGTATTGTGGGATAACGCTCTGAGGTATTGAGGGAGCATTATCTGTGGTACTGAAGAAGCGCTTTCTGAGGTATTAAGGGTGCACTTTCTGAGTTATTGAGGAAGAAATCTCTGTGGTATTCAGGGAGCAATTTTTGAGGATCTGAGCAAGCACTCTCTGAGGTACTGAGGGAGCATTATCTGAGGTATAGAAGAAGCACTTTCTGACGTATTATGGAAGCACTGTCCGAAGTATTGAGGGAGCAATTTCTGAGTTGTGAGGAAGCACTGCCTGAAGTACAGAGTGTGCACTGTCTGAAGTATTGAGGGAGCACTTTCTAAGGTATTGAGTGAGATATATCTGAGGTATTGAGGGAGCACTATCTGAGGTATTGGCGGAGCTCCTTCTGAGGTATTGACCGAGTATTTTCTGAGGTATTGAGGAAGCACTATCTGAGGTACTGAGGGAGCACTTTCTGACGTATTAAGGAAGCACTGTCCGACATATTGTGGGAGCAATTTCTGAGTTTTGAGGAAGCACTGCCTGAAGTACAGAGAGTGCACTATCTGACGTATTGAGGGAGCACTTTCTAAGGTATTGAGTGAGATATATCTGAGGTATTGAGGGAGCACTTTCTGAGGTATTGAGGAAGCACTGCCTGAGGTACTGAAGGAGCACTCTCTGAGGTATTGAGGGAGATCTATGTGAGGTATTGAGGAATTCTATCTGAGGTATTGAGGGATTACTCTGTGATGAACTGAGAGAGAACTTTCTGAGTTATTGAGGCTGCACTTTCTGAGGTATTGAGGGAGCACTATCTAAGTTATGGGGGAGCACTATCTAAGGTATTGTGGGATCACACTCTGAGGTATTGAGGGAGCATTATCTGTGGTACTGAAGAAGCACTTTCTGAGGTATTAAGGTTGCACTTTCTGAGTTATTGAGGAAGAACCCTCTGTGGTATTCAGGGAGCAATTTTTGAGGATCTGAGCAAGCACTCTCTGAGGTACTGAGGGAGCATTATCTGCGGTACAGAGGGGGCACTTTCTGTCGTATTATGGAAGCACTATCCGACGTATTGAGGGAGCAATTTCTGAGTTGTTAGGAAGGACTGCCTGAAGTCCAGAGTGTGCACTGTCGGAAGAATTGAGGGAGCACTTTCTCAGGTATTGAGTGAGCACTATCTGAGGTATTGAGGGAGCACATTCTGAGGTATTGACGGAGCACTTTCTGAGCTAGTGAGGAAGCAATTACTGAGATATTAAGGAAGCCCTATCTGAGGTATTGGCGGAACTCCTTCTGAGGTATTGACCGAGTATTTTCTGAGGTATTGAGGAAGCACTATCTGAGGTTCTGAGGGAGCGCTTTCTGACGTATTAAGGAAGCACTGTCCGACAGATTGAGGGAGCAATTTCTGAGTTTTGAGGAAGCACTGCCTGAAGTACAGAGAGTGCACTATCTGACGTATTGAGGGAGCACTTTCTAAGGTATTGAGTGAGATATATCTGAGGTATTGAGGGAGCACTTTCTGAGGTACTGAGGGAGCACTTTCTGACGTATTAAGGAAGCATTATCTGAGGTACTGAGGGAGCACCTTCTGAGGTATTGAGGGTGCACTATCAGAGGTATTGCGGAACAATATCTGAGGTATGGCGTGAACATCTTTTGTGGTATAAAGGGAGCACTATCTTAGGTATGGGGGAGCACTCTCTGAAGTATTGAGGGAGATTTATCTGAGGTATTGATGAACAATATTTGAAGTATTGAGGGAGCACTATCTGAGGAATTGAAGGAGCACTCTCTGATGTCCTGAGGTAGCACTTTCTGAGGTATTGACTGAGCACTTTCTGAGCTATTGAGTGAGCATGATATGAGATACTGAAGTAGCACTTTCTGAGGTCTAGAGGGAGCACTTTCTGAGGTATTGAGGAGGTACTATGTGAGGGGCTGAGTGTGCAATAACTCAAGTATTGAGAGAGCGTTTTCTGAGGTACTGAGGAAGCACTGCCTGAGGTACTGAGGGAGCACTATCTGAGGTATTGAGGAAGCACTGCCTGAGATACTGATGGAGCACTCTCTGAGGTATTGAGGGAGATCTATGTGAGGTATTGAGGAACTCTATCTGAGGTTTTCAGGGACTACTCTCTGAGGAACTGAAAGAGAACTATCTGAGTTATTGAGGTTGCACTTTCTGAGGTATTGAGGGAGCATTATCTAAGGTACGGGGGAGCACTATCTGAGGTATAGTGGGATAACACTCTGAGGAATTGAGGCAGCATTATCTGTGGTACTGAAGAAGCGCTTTCTGAGGTATTAAGGGTGCACTTTCTGAGTTATTGAGGAAGAAATCTCTGTGGTATTCAGGGAGCAATTTTTGAGGATCTGAGCAAGCACTCTCTGAGGTACTGAGGGAGCATTATCTGAGGTATAGAAGAAGCACTTTCTGACGTATTATGGAAGCACTGTCCGAAGCATTGAGGGAGCAATTTCTGATTTGTGAGGAAGCACTGCCTGAAGTACAGAGTGTGCACTGTCTCAAGTATTGAGGGAGCACTTTCTAAGGTATTGAGTGAGCACTATCTGAGGTATTGAGGGAGCACTATCTGGAGTAGTGGCGGAGCTCCTTCTGAGGTATTGACCGAGTATTTTCTGAGGTATTGAGGAAGCACTATCTGAGGTACTGAGGGAGCACTTTCTGACGTATTAAGGAAGCACTGTCCGACATATTGTGGGAGCAATTTCTGAGTTTTGAGGAAGCACTGCCTGAAGTACAGAGAGTGCACTATCTGACGTATTGAGGGAGCACTTTCTAAGGTATTGAGTGAGATATATCTGAGGTATTGAGGGAGCACTTTCTGAGGTATTGAGGAAGCACTGCCTGAGGTACTGAAGGAGCACTCTCTGAGGTATTGAGGGAGATCTATGTGAGGTATTGAGGAATTCTATCTGAGGTATTGAGGGACTACTCTGTGATGAACTGAGAGAGAACTTTCTGAGTTATTGAGGCTGCACTTTCTGAGGTATTGAGGGAGCACTATCTAAGGCATGGGGGAGCACTATCTGAGGTATTGTGGGATCACACTCTGAGGTATTGAGGGAGCATTATCTGTGGTACTGAAGAAGCACTTTCTGAGGTATTAAGATGCACTTTCTGAGTTATTGAGGAAGGACTCTCTGTGGTATTCAGGGAGCAATTTTTGAGGATCTGAGCAAGCACTCTCTGAGGTACTGAGGGAGCATTATCCGAGGTACAGAGGGGGCACTTTCTGTCGTATTATGGAAGCACTATCCGACGTATTGAGGGAGCAATTTCTTAGTTGTGAGGAAGGACTGCCTGAAGTCCAGAGTGTGCACTGTCTGAAGAATTGAGGGAGCACTTTCTCAGGTATTGAGTGAGCACTATCTGAGGTATTGAGGGAGCACTTTCTGAGGTATTGAGGAAGCACTGCCTGAGGTACTGATGGAGCACTCTCTGAGGTATTGAGGGAGATCTATGTGAGGTATTGAGGAATTCTATCTGAGGTATTGAGGGACTACTCTGTGATGAACTGAGAGAGAACTTTCTGAGTTATTGAGGCTGCACTTTCTGAGGTATTGAGGGAGCACTATCTAAGGTATGGGGGAGCACTATCTGAGGTATTGTGGGATCACACTCTGAGGTATTGAGGGAGCATTATCTGTGGTACTGAAGAAGCACTTTCTGAGGTATTAAGGGTGCACTTTCTGAGTTATTGAGGAAGAAATCTCTGTGGTATTCAGGGAGCAATTTTTGAGGATCTGAGCAAGCACTCTCTGAGGTACTGAGGGAGCATTATCTGAGGTATAGAAGAAGCACTTTCTGACGTATTATGGAAGCACTGTCCGAAGTATTGAGGGACCAATTTCTGAGTTGTGAGGAAGCACTGCCTGAAGTACAGAGTGTGCACTGTCTGAAGTATTGAGGGAGCACTTTCTAAGGTATTGAGTGAGCACTATCTGAGGTATTGAGGGAGCACTATCTGAGGTATTGGCGGAGCTCCTTCTGAGGTATTGACCGAGTATTTTCTGAGGTATTGCGGAAGCACTATCTGAGGTACTGAGGGAGCACTTTCTGACGTATTAAGGAAGCACTGTCCGACATATTGTGGGAGCAATTTCTGAGTTTTGAGGAAGCACTGCCTGAAGTACAGAGAGTGCACTATCTGACGTATTGAGGGAGCACTTTCTAAGGTATTGAGTGAGATATATCTGAGGTATTGAGGGAGCACTTTCTGAGGTATTGAGGAAGCACTGCCTGAGGTACTGATGGAGCACTCTCTGAGGTATTGAGGGAGATCTATGTGAGGTATTAAGGAATTCTATCTGAGGTATTGAGGGACTACTCTGTGATGAACTGAGAGAGAACTTTCTGAGTTATTGAGGCTGCACTTTCTGAGGTATTGAGGGAGCACTATCTAAGGTATGGGGGAGCACTATCTGAGGTATTGTGGGATCACACTCTGAGGTATTGAGGGAGCATTATCTGTGGTACTGAAGAAGCACTTTCTGAGGTATTAAGGGTGCACTTTCTGAGTTATTGAGGAAGAACTCTCTGTGGTATTCAGGGAGCAATTTTTGAGGATCTGAGCAAGCACTCTCTGAGGTACTGAGGGAGCATTATCTGCGGTACAGAGGGGGCACTTTCTGTCGTATTATGGAAGCACTATCCGACGTATTGAGGGAGCAATTTCTGAGTTGTGAGGAAGGACTGCCTGAAGTCCAGAGTGTGCACTGTCTGAAGAATTGAGGGAGCACTTTCTCAGGTATTGAGTGAGCACTATCTGAGGTATTGAGGGAGCACATTCTGAGGTATTGACGGAGCACTTTCTGAGCTAGTGAGGAAGCAATTACTGAGATATTAAGGAAGCCCTATCTGAGGTATTGGCGGATCTCCTTCTGAGGTATTGACCGAGTATTTTCTGACGTATTAAGGAAGCACTGTCCGACAGATTGAGGGAGCAATTTCTGAGTTTTGAGGAAGCACTGCCTGAAGTACAGAGAGTGCACTATCTGACGTATTGAGGGAGCACTTTCTAAGGTATTGAGTGAGATATATCTGAGGTCTTGAGGGAGCACTTTCTGAAGTACTGAGGGAGCACTTTCTGACGTATTAAGGAAGCATTATCTGAGGTACTGAGGGAGCACCTTCTGAGGTATTGAGGGTGCACTATCAGAGGTATTGCGGAACAATATCTGAGGTATGGCGTGAACATCTTTTGTGGTATAAAGGGAGCACTATCTTAGGTATGGGGGAGCACTCTCTGAAGTATTGAGGGAGATTTATCTGAGGTATTGATGAACAATATTTGAAGTATTGAGGGAGCACTATCTGAGGAATTGAAGGAGCACTCTCTGATGTCCTGAGGTAGCACTTTCTGAGGTATTGACTGAGCACTTTCTGAGCTATTGAGTGAGCATGATATGAGATACTGAAGTAGCACTTTCTGAGGTCTAGAGGGAGCACTTTCTGAGGTATTGAGGAGGTACTATGTGAGGGGCCGAGTGTGCAATAACTCAAGTATTGAGAGAGCGTTTTCTGAGGTACTGAGGAAGCACTGCCTGAGGTACTGAGGGAGCACTATCTGAGGTATTGAGGAAGCACTGCCTGAGATACTGATGGAGCACTCTCTGAGGTATTGAGGGAGATCTATGTGAGGTATTGAGGAACTCTATCTGAGGTATTCAGGGACTACTCTCTGAGGAACTGAAAGAGAACTATCTGAGTTATTGAGGTTGCACTTTCTGAGGTATTGAGGGAGCACTATCTAAGGTATGGGGGAGCACTATCTGAGGTATTGTGGGATAACACTCTGAGGTATTGAGGGAGCATTATCTGTGGTACTGAAGAAGCGCTTTCTGAGGTATTAAGGGTGCACTTTCTGAGTTATTGAGGAAGAAATCCCTGTGGTATTCAGGGAGCAATTTTTGAGGATCTGAGCAAGCACTCTCTGAGGTACTGAGGGAGCATTATCTGAGGTACAGAAGAAGCACATTCTGACGTATTATGGAAGCACTGTCCGAAGTATTGAGGGAGCAATTTCTGAGTTGTGAGGAAGCACTGCCTGAAGTACAGAGTGTGCACTGTCTGAAGTATTGAGGGAGCACTTTCTAAGGTATTGAGTGAGCACTATCTGAGGTATTGAGGGAGCACTATCTGAGGTATTAGCGGAGCTCCTTCTGAGGTATTGACCGAGTATTTTCTGAGGTATTGAGGAAGCACTATCTGAGGTACTGAGGGAGCCCTTTCTGACGTATTAAGGAAGCACTGTCCGACATATTGAGGGAGCAATTTCTGAGTTTTGAGGAAGCACTGCCTGAAGAACAGGGAGTGCACTATCTGACGTATTGAGGGAGCACTTTCTAAGGTATTGAGTGAGATATATCTGAGGTATTGAGGGAGCACTTTCTGAGGTATTGAGGAAGCACTGCCTGAGGTACTGATGGAGCACTCTCTGAGGTATTGAGGGAGATCTATGTGATGTATTGAGGAATTCTATCTGAGGTATTGAGGGACTACACTGTGATGAACTGAGAGAGAACTATCTGAGTTATTGAGGTTGCACTTTCTGAGGTATTGAGGGAGCACTATATAAGTTATGGGGGAGCTCTATCTGAGGTATTGTGGGATCACACTCTGAGGTATTGAGGGAGCATTATCTGTGGTACTGAAGAAACACTTTCTGAGGTATTAAGGGTGCACATTCTGAGTTATTGAGGAAGAACTCTCTGTGGTATTCAGGGAGCAATTTTTGAGGATCTGAGCAAGCACTCTCTGAGGTACTGAGGGAGCATTATCTGAGGTACAGATGGAGCACATTTTGACGTATTATGGAAGCACTGTCCGACGTATTGAAGGAGCAATTTCTGAGTTGTGAGGAAGCACTGCCTGAAGTACAGAGTGTGCACTGTCTGAAGTATTGAGGGAGCACTTTCTAAGGTATTGAGTGAGCACTATCTGAGGTATTGAGGGAGCACTTCCTGCGGTATTGAGGGAGCAATTACTGAGGTATTGAGGGAGCACTATCTGACGTATTGAGGGAGCAATTACTGAGATGTTGAGGAAGCACTATCTCAGGTATTGGTGGAGCTCCTTCTGATGTATTGAGCGAGTATTGTCTAATGTATTGAGGAAGCACTATCTGTGGTACTGAGGGAGCACTTTCTGACGTGTTAAGGAAGCACTGTTCGACATATTGAGGGTGCTATTTCTCAGTTGTGAGGAAGCACTGCCTGAAGTACAGAGTGTGCTCTATCTGACGTATTGATGGAGCACTTTCTAAGGTATTGAGTGAGAAATATCTGAGGCATTGAGGAAGCACTTTCTGAGGTATTGAGGAAGCACTGTCTGAGGTACTGAGGGAGCATTATCTGACGTACTGAGGGAGCATTATCTGAGGTACTGAGGGAGCACTTCCTGAGGTATTGAGGTTGCACTATCGGAGGTATTGCGGGAACAATTTCTGAGGTCTGGCATGAACTCCTTTTGTGATATAAAGGGAGCAGTATCTTAGGTATGGGGGAACACTATCTGAGGTATTGAGGGAGCACCTTCTGTGGTATTGAGGGAGCACCTTCTTAGGTATTGAGGAAGCACTATCTGATCTATTGAGGGAGCATTATCTTTGGTACTAAGGGAGCACTTTCTGTGGTACTGAGGGAGCACTATCTGAGGTACTGAGGGAACACTTCCTGAGGTATTAAGGGTGCACTTTCAGAGGTATTGAGGAAGCGCTATCTGAGGTCGTGATGAAGCACTCTCTAAGGTACCGAAGGAGCATTACCTGAGGTGTTGAGGGAGCACTTTCTGATGTATGGAGTGTGCTCCTTCTGAGGTATTGAGCGAGTGCTTTCTGAGTTATTGAGGGAGCACAATCTGAGCTATTGAGGGTGCACTATCTGGGGTACCGAGGAAGCACTTTCTGATGTATTGAGGAAGCACAATAAGAGTACTAAGGGAGCACTGTCTGAGTTACTGAGGAAGCACTGTCTGAGTTATTGAGGGTGCACTGTCTGAGGTATTGAGGGAGCATTTTCTGAGGTACTGACGGCGCACTATCTGTGGTACTGAGGGGGCCATTTCTGATGTATTGTTTGTGCACTATCTGAGGAACTGAGGAAGTTCAAAATGAGGTATTGAGTGAGTACGTTCTGAGGTACGGAGGGTGTACTTTCTGTGGTATTGAGCAAGCACTATCTGAGGTACTGAGGAAGTACTATCTGAGGGATAAAGCGAGCACTTTCTGAGGTATTGAGGAAGCAATATCTGAGGGACTGTGGGAGCATTATCTGACATACTGAGGGAGCATTATCTGAGGTACTGAGGGATCACTTTCTGTGGTACTGAGGAAGCACTTTCTGAGGTATTGAGGGTGCACTATCTGAGGTATTGAGGGAGCTCTTTCTCAGGTACTGAGGAAGCACTATCTGAGGTACTGAGAAAGCATTATCTTACATACTGATGCAGAATTATCTGAGGTACTAAGGGATCACTTTCTGTGGTACTGAGGCAGCACTTTCTGAGGGATTGATAGAGAACTATCTGAGGTATTGAGGGTGAACTATATGAGTTATTGAGGGAGCACTATCTGAGGTATTGAGGGAGCACTTTCTGAGGATATTGACGGTGCACTATTTGAGGTATTGAGGGAGCACTTTTTGAGGTACTGTTGGTGCACTATCTGAGGTACTGAGGGAGCCATTTCTGAGGTATTGTGTGTACACTATCCGAGGATCTGAGGAAGCACTATCTGAACTATTGTGGGAGTACTTTCTGAGGTACTGAGGGAGTACTTTCTGTGGTATTGAGCGAGCACTACCTGAGGTACTGAGGAAGTACTACCTGAAGTATAAAGGGAGCATTTTCTGAGGTATTGAGGAAGCACTATCTGAGGTACTGAGGGAGCATTATCTGGATACTGAGGCAGCATTAATTAATGTACTGAGGAAGCACTTTCTGTCGTACGGAGGAAGCACTTTCTGAGGTATTGAGGGAGCACTATTTGACGTATTGTGGACCATTATCTGAGGTACTGAGGGAGCACCTTCTGAGGTATTGAGGGTGCTCCTTCTGAGGTATTGAGCGAGTGCTTTCTGAGGTATTGAGGGAGCACTATCTGAGCTATTGAGGGTGCACTATCTGTGGTACTGAGGAAACACTTTCTGATGTCTTGAGGAAGCACAATACGAGTACAGAGGGAGCACTATCTGAGTTACTGAGTAAGCACTACCTGAGTTATTGAGCGTGCACTGTCTGAGGTATTGAGGGAGCATTTTCTGATGTATTGTGTGTGCACTATCTGAGGAACTGAGGAAGCTCTCAATGAGGTATTGAGGGATTACGTTCTGAGGTACTGAGGGAGTACTTTCTGAGGTACTGAGGAAGCACTTTCTGAGGTAATGACGGTGCAGTATCTGAGGTACTGAGGGAGCCATTTCTGAGGCATTGTGTGTGTACTATCTGATGTACTGAGGGAGCACTATCTGAGGTATTGTGCGAGTGCTTTCTGAGGTACTGAGGGATTACTTTCTGTGGTATTGAGCATGCACTATCTGAGGTACTAAGGAAGTACTATCTGAGGTACAAATGGTGCACTTTCTGAGCTAATCAGTTTGCACTATCTGAGGTACCGAGGAAGCACTGCCTGCGGTACTGAGAGTGCACTACCTGAAGTATTAAAGTGCATTTTCTGAGGTATTGAGTGAGCACTATCGGAGGTATTGAGGGAGCACTTACTGAGGTATTGTGGGAGGTTTTTCTAAAGTATTGAGGGAGCACTTTCTGAGGTACTGAGGGAGAACCTTCTGAGGGACTTAGGAAGCACTGTCTGAGTTATTGAGGGTGCACTATCTGATGTATTGAGGGAGCCTTTTCTGAGGTATTGTGGGTGCACTACCTGAGGTATTGAGGGAGCACTTTCTGAGGTCGTGAGGGAGCACTTTCTGAGGTACTGAGGGCGTACTATCTGAGGTATTGATGGAGCATTTTCTGAGGTACTGATGGTGCGCTGGCTAAGGTATGGAGGGAGCATTATCTGAGGAATTGAGTGAGCACTTTCTGAGGTAATGAGGGAGCACTATCTGAGAAATGGAGGGAGCACTTTCTGAGGTAATGAGGCACAGACAGTCTGAGGTACTGAGGTAGCCTTTTTTGAGGTATTGGATGTGCAGTATCTGAGGTACTGAGGGAGCACTTTCTGAGGTATTGAGGAAGCATTATCTGAGATACTGAAGGAGTACTGACTGAGGTACTGAGGGTGCAATATCTCACGTATTGAGGGAGCACTTTCTGAGGTAGTAAGGAAGCACTATCTGATGTACTGAGGTTGCACTCTCTGAGGTACTGATGGAGCATTTTCTGAGGTATAGAGCAAGCATTTCCTGAGGTACTAAGGGAGCAATCTCTGAGGTATTGAGGGAGATTTATCTGAGGTATTGAGGAACAATATCTGAAGTATTGAGGGAGCACTATCTGAGGAACTGAGGCAGCACTTTCTGAGGTATTGAGTGAGCACTTTCTGAGATGTTGAGTGAGCATTGTTTAAAGTACTGAAGTAGCACTTTCTGAGGTCTATTGGGAGCACTTTCTGAGGTATTGCGGAAGCACTATGTGAGGTACTGAGTGTGCAATAACTCAAGTATTGAGAGAGTGCTTTCTGAGGTAATGAGGAAACACTGCCTGAGGTACTGAGGGAGCACATTCTGAGGTATTGAGGACGCACTGCCTGAGGTACTGACAGAGCACTATCTGAGGTATTGAGGGAGCTCCTTCTGAGGTATTGAGCGAGTATTTTCTGAGGTATTGACGAAGCACGATCTGAGGTAGTGAGGGAGCACTTTCTGACGTATTAAGGAAGCACTGTCCGACGTAATGAAGGAGCTATTTCTGAGTTGTGAGGAAGCACTGCCTGAAGTACAGAGTGTGCACAATCTGACGTATTGAGGGAGCACTTTCTAAGGTATTGAATGAGCACTATCTGAGGTATTGAGGGAGCGCTATCTGAGGTACTGAGGGTGCACTATCTGAGTTATTGAGGCTGCACTTTCTGAGGTATTGAGGGAGCACTATCTAAGGTATGGGGGAGTACTATCTGAGGTATTGTGGGATCTCACTCTGAGGTTTTGAGGGAGCATTATCTGTGGTACTGAAGAAGCACTTTCTGAGGTATTAAGGGTGCACTTTCTGAGTTATTGAGGAAGAACTCTCTGTGGTATTCAGGGAGCAATTTTTGAGGATCTGAGCAAGCACTCTCTGAGGTACTGAGGAAGCATTATCTGAGGTACAGAAGGAGCACTTTTTGACTTATTATGGAAGCACTGTCCGACGTATTGAGGGAGCAATTTCTGAGTTGTGAGGAAGCACTGCCTGAAATACAGAGTGTGCACTGTCGGAAGTATTGAGGGAGCACTTTCTAAGGTATTGAGTGAGCACTATCTGAGGTATTGAGGGAGCACTTTCTGAGGTATTGAGGGAGCAATTACTGAGGTATTGAGGGAGCACTATCTGAGGTATTGAGGGAGCGCTTTCTGAGGTAGTGAGGGAGCAATTACTGAGATATTAAGTAAGCCCTATCTGAGGTATTGGGGGAGCTCCTTCTGAGGTATTGACCGAGTATTTTCTGAGGTATTGAGGGAGCACTATCTGAGGTACTGGGAGAGCACTTTCTGACGTATTAAAGAAGCACTGTCCGACATATTGAGGGAGCAATTTCTGAGTTTTGAGGAAGCACTGCCTGAAGTACAGAGAGTGCACTATCTGACGTATTGAGGGAGCACTTTCTAAGGTATTGAGTGAGATATATCTGAGGTATTGAGGGAGCACTTTCTGAGGTATTGAGGGTGCACTATCGGAGGTATTGCGGGAACAATATCTGAGGTATGGCGTGAAAACCTTTTGCGGTATAAAGGGAGCACTATCTTAGGTATGGGGGAGCACTATCTGAGGTATTGAGGGTGCACCTTCTGAGTTATTGTGGGAGCATTATCTGTGGTACTGAGGGAGCACTTTCTGTGGTACTGAGGGAGCACTATCTGAGGTACTGTGGGAACACTTTCTGAGGTATTAAGCGTGCACTTTCAGAGGTATTGAGGAAGCGCTATCTGAGGTCGTAATGAAGACTCTCTCAGGTACTGAGGGAGCATTACCGGAGGTATTGAGGGAGCAATTTCTGAGGTATTGAGGGTGCTCCTTCTGAGGTATTGAGGGAGCACTATCTGAGCTAATGAAGGTGCACTATCTGTGGTACCGAGAAAGCACTTTCTGATGTATTGAGGAAGCACAATAAGAGTACTGAGGGAGCACTATCTGAGTTACTGAGGAAGCATTACCTGAGGTATTGAGGCTGCACTTTCTGAGGTATTAGGGAGCATTTTCTGAGGTACTGACGGCGCACTATCTGTGGTACTGAGGGAGCTATTTCTGAGGTATTGCTTGTGCACTATCTGAGGAACTGAGGAAGCTCTAAATGAGGTATTGAGGGAGTACGTTCTGAGGTACGGAGGGAGGACTTTTTGTGGTATTGAGCAAGCACTATCTGAGGTACTGAGGGAGCATTATCTGACTTACTGAGGGAGCATAATCTGAGGTACTGAGGGTGCACTTTCTGAGGTATTGAGGGTGCACTTTCTGAGGTAATGACGGTGTACTATCTGAGGTACTGAGGGAGCCATTTCTGAGGCATTGTGTGTGCACTATCTGAGGTACTGAGGGAGCACTATCTGAGGTATTGTGGGAGTACTTTCTGAGGTACTGAGGGATTACTTTCTGTGGTATTGAGCAAGCACTATCTGAGGTACTGAGGAAGTACATCTGAGGTATAAAGGGAGCAATTTCTGAGGTATTGAGGAAGCAATATCTGAGGGACTGAGGGAGCATTATCTGACATACTGAGGGAGCATTATCTGAGGTATTCAGGGAGCACTTTCTGTGGTACTGAGGAAGCACTTTCTGAGGTATTGAGTAAGCACTATCTGAGGTATTGAGGGAGCACTTACTGAGGTATTGTGGGAGCTTTTTCTAAAGTATTGAGGGAGCACTTTCTGCGGTATTGAGGGAGAACCTTCTGATGGACTGAGGAAGCACTATCTGTGTTATTGAGGGTGCATTATCTTAAGTATTGAGGGAGCTTTTTCTGAGGTATTGAGGGTGCACTACCTGAGGTATTGAGGGAGCACTTTCCGAGGTAGTGAGGGAGCACTTTCTGAGGTACTGAGTGTGTACTTTCTGAGGCATGTATGGAGCATTTTCTGAGGTACTGTTGGTCCGCTGGCTAAGATATTGAGGGAGCACTTTCTGAGGTATTGAAGGAGCACTATCTGAGGAATTGAGGTAGCACTTTCTGAGGTAATGAGGCACGGACTGTCTGAGGTACTGAGGAAGCACTATCTGAGGTATTGAGGGAGCACGTTCTGAGGTATTGAGGAAGCACTATTTGATTTGCTGAGGAAGCACTCTCTGATGTACTGAGGGAGCACTTTCTAAGCTATTGAGTGAGCACTATCTGAGCTATTGAGGGAGCACTTTCTGAGGTATTGAGGGAGCAATTACTGAGGTATTGAGGGAGCACTATCTGACGTATTGAGGGAGCAATTACTGAGATGTTGAGGAAGCACTATCTCAGGTATTGGAGGAGCTCCTTCTGAGATATTGAGCGAGTGCTATCTGAGGTATTGAGGAAGCGCTATCTGAGGTACTGAGGGAGCACTTTCTGACGTGTTAAGGAAGCACTGTCCGACATATTGAGGGAACAATTTCTGAGTTGTGAGGAAGCACTGCCTGAAGTACAGAGTGTGCACTATCTGACGTATTGATGGAGCACTTTCTAAGGTATTGAGTGAGAAATATCTGAGGCATTGAGGGAGCACTTTCTGAGGTATTGAGGGAGCACTGTCTGAGGTACTGAGGGAGCATTATCTGACGTACTGAGGGAGCATTATCTGAGGTACTGAGGGAGCACTTCCTGAGGTATTGAGGTTGCACAATCGGAGGTATTGCGGGAACAATTTCTGAGGTCTGGCATGAACTCCTTTTGTGATATAAAGGGAGCAGTATCTTAGGTATGGGGGAGCACTATCTGAGGTATTGAGGGAGCACCTTCTGTGGTATTGAGGGAGCACCTTCTGAGGTATTGAGGAAGCATTATGTGATCTATTGAGGGAGCATTATCTTTGGTACTAAGGGAGCACTTCCTGTGGTACTGAGGGAGCACTATCTGAGGTACTGAGGGAACACTTCCTGAGGTATTACGGGTGCACTTTCAGAGGTATTGAGGAAGCGCTATCTGAGGTAGTGATGAAGCACTCTCTAAGGTACTCAGGGAGCATTACCTGAGGTGTTGAGGGAGCACTTTCTGATGTATGGAGTGTGCTCCTTCTGAGGTATTGAGCGAGTGCTTTCTGAGTTATTGAGGGAGCACAATCTGAGCTATTGAGGGTGCACTATCTGGGGTACCGAGGAAGCACTTTCTGATGTATTGAGGAAGCACAATAAGAGTACTGAGGGAGCACTGTCTGAGTTACTGAGGAAGCACTACCTGAGTTATTGAGGGTGCACTGTGTGAGGTATTGAGGGAGCATTTTCTGAGGTACTGACGGCGCAATATCTGTGGTACTGAGGGAGCCATTTCTGAGGTATTGTTTGTGCACTATCTGAGGAACTGAGGAAGCTCTAAATGAGCTATTGAGGGAGTACGTTCTGAGGTACGGAGGGTGTACTTTCTGTGGTATTGAGCAAGCACTATCTGAGGTACTGAGGAAGTACTATCTGAGGGATAAAGCGAGCAATTTTTGAGGTATTGAGGAAGCAATATCTGAGGGACTGAGGGAGCATTATCTGACATACTGAGGGAGCATTATCTGAGATACTGAGGGATCACTTTCTGTGGTACTGAGGAAGCACTTTCTGAGGTATTGAGGGTGCACTATCTGAGGTATTGAGGGAGCACTTTCTGAGGTACTGAGGAAGCACTATCTGAGGTACTGAGAAAGCATTATCTGACATACTGATGGAGAATTATCTGAGGTACTAAGGGATCACTTTCTGTGGTACTGAAGAAGCACGTTCTGAGGGATTGAGGGAGAACTATCTGAGGTATTGAGGGTGCACTATCTGAGTTATTGAGGGAGCACTATCTGAGGTATTGAGGGAGCACTTTCTGAGGTATTGACAGAGCAATTACTGAGGTATTGAGAGAGCCCTATCTGAGGTATTGGGGGAGCTCCTTCTGAGGTATTCAGCGAGTATTTTCTGAGGTATTGAGGAAGCACGATCTGAGGTACTGAGGGAGCATTTTCTAACGTATTAAGGAAGCACTGTCCGATGTATTGAGGGAGCTATTTCTGAGTTGTGAGGAAGCACTGCATGAAGTACAGAGTGTGCACTATCTGACGTATTGAAGGAGCACTTTCTAAGGTATTGAGTGAGGACTACTTGAGGTATTGAGGGAGCGCTATCTGAGGTACTTAGGGTGCACTATTTGAGGTACTGAGGGAGCATTATCTGAGGAATTGAGGGAGCACTTTCTGAGGTATTGACGGTGCTCCTTTTGAGGTATTGAGCGAGTGCTTTCTGAGGTATTGAGGGAGCACAATCTGAGCTATTTAGAGTTCACGACCTGTGGTACCGAGGAAACACTTTCTGAAGTATTGAGGAAGCACAATAAGAGTGTTGATAGAGCACTATCTGTGTTACTGAGGGAGCACTATCTGAGTTATTGAGGGTGCACTGTCTTAGGTATTGAGGGAGCACTTTCTGTGGATACTGACGGTGCACTATCTGAGGTATTGAGGGAGTACTTTCTGAGGTACTGAGGGAATACCTTCTGTGGTATTGAGCATGCACTATCTGAGGTACTAAGGAAGTACTATCTGAGGTATAAATGGTGCACTTTCTGAGGTATTCAGTGTGCACAATCTGAGGTACTGAGGAAGCACTGCCTGCGATACTGAGAGTGCACTACCTGAAGTATTAAAGTGCATTTTCTGAGGTATTGAGTGAGCACTATCGGAGGTATTGAGGGAGCACTTACTGAGGTATTGTGGGAGGTTTTTCTAAAGTATTGAGGGAGCACTTTCTGAGGTATTGAGGGAGAACCTTCTGAGGGACTTATGAAGCACTGACTGAGTTATTGAGGGTTCACTATCTGATGTATTGAGGGAGCCTTTTCTGAGGTATTGTGGGTGCACTACCTGAGGTATTGAGGGAGCACTTTCTGAGGTAGTGAGGGAGCACTTTCTGAGGAACTGAGGGCGTACTATCTGAGGTATTGATGGAGCATTTTCTGAGGTACTGATGGTGCGCTGGCTAAGGTATTGAGGGGGCACTATCTAAGGAATTGAGGGAGCACCTTCTGAGGTAATGAGGCACAGACTATCTGAGGTACTCAGGTAGCCTTTTCTGAGGTATTGAGTGTGCAGTATCTGAGGTACTGAGGAAGCACTATCTGAGGTATTGAGAGAGCACTTTCTGAGGTATTGAGCAAGCACTATTTGATTTGCTGAGGACGCACTCTCTGAGGTACTGAGGGAGCACTTTCTGAGGTATTGAGCAAGCACTATCTGAGGTACTGCGGGTGCAATATCTCACGTATTGAGGGAGCACTTTCTGAGATAGTAAGGAAGCACTATCTGATGTACTGAGGAAGCACTCTCTGAGGTACTGCTGGAGCATTTTCTGAGGTATTGAGCAAGCGTTTCCTGAGGTATTGAGGGTGCACTCTCTGAGGTATTGAGGGAGATTTATCTGAGGTATTGAGGCATAATATCTGAAGTATTGAGGGAGCACTATCTGAGGAACTGAGGGAGCACTATCTGATGTACTGAGGTAGCACTTTCTGAGGTATTGAGTGAGCACTTTCTGAGCTATTGAGTGAGAAATATATGAGATACTGAAGTAGCACTTTCTGAGGTATTGCGGAATTACTATGAGAGGTACTGAGTGTGCAATAACTCAAGTATTGAGAGAGCGTTTTCTGAGGTATTGAGGAAGCACTGCCTGAGGTACTGAGGGAGCACTCTCTGAGGTATTGAGGGAGATCTATGTGAGGTATTGAGGAACTCCATCTGAGGTAATAAGGGACTACTCTCTGAGGAACTGAGAGAGAACTATCTGAGTTATTGAGGTTGCACTTTCTGAGGTATTGAGGGAGCACTATCTAAGGTATGTGGGAGAACTATCTGAGGTATTGAGGGATCACACTCTGAGGTTTTGAGGGAACATTATCTGTGGTACTGAAGAAGCATTTTCTGAGGTATTAAGTGTGCACTTTCTGAGTTATTGATTAAGCACTCTCTGTGGCATTCAAGGAGCAATTTTTGAAGGTCTGAGGAAGCACTCTCTGAGGTACTGAGGGAGCACTTTCTGACGTATTAAGGATGCACTGTCCGACGTATTGAGGGAGCAATTTCTGATTTGTGAGGAAGCACTGCCTGAAGTACAGAGTGTGCACTGTCTGAAGTATTGAGGAACCACTTTCTAAGGTATTGAGGGAGCACTATCTGAGGTATTGAGGGAGCACTTTCTGAGGTAGTGAGGGAGCAATTACTGAGATATTGAGGAAGCGCTATCTGAGGTATTGGGGGAGCTCCTTCTGATGTATTGACAGAGTATTTTCTGAGGTATTGAGGAAGCACTATCTGAGGTACTGAAGGAGCACTTTCTGAGGTATTGAGGAAGCACTATCTGAGGTACTGAGGGAGCATTATCTGACATACTGAGGGAGCATTATCTGAACTACTGAATTAGCACTTTCTGAGGTATTGAGGGTGCACTATCGGAGTTATTGCTGGAACAATTTTTGAGTTATTGCGTGAACACCTTTTGTGGTATAAAGGGAGCACTATCTGAGCTATTGAGGGAGCACCTTCTGAGGTATTGAGGGAGCACCTTCTGAGGTATTGAGGAAGCACTATCTGAGCTATTGAGGGTGCATTATCTTTGGTACTGAGGGAGCACTTTCTGAGGTACTGTGGGAGCACATTCTGCGGTATTAAGGGTGCACTTTTTGAGGTATTGCAGAAGCGCTATCTGAGGTAGTGATGAAGCATTATCTGACATACTGAGGTTGCGTTATTTGAGGTACTGAGGGAGCACTTTATGTGGTACTGAGGAAGCACTTTCTGAGGTATTGAGGGTGCACTGTTTGAAGTATTGAGAGAGCACTATCTGAGGTATTGGGGAGCTCCTTCTGAGGTACTGAGGGAGCATTTTCTGACGTATTAAGGTCGCACTGTCCGACGTATTGTGGGAGCAATTTCTGAGTTGTGAGGAAGCACTGCCTGAAGTACAGAGTGTGCACTATCTGACGTATTGAGGGAGCACTTTCTAAGGTATTGAGTGAGGACTATCTGAGGTATTGAGGGAGCACTTTCTGAGGTATTGACGGAGCAATTACTGAGGTATTGAGGGAGCACTTTCTGAGGTATTCAGGAAGCAAAATCTGAAGTACTGAGGGAGCAATATCTGACATACTGAGGGAGCTTTATCTGATGAACTGAGGGTGCACTTTCTGTGGTACTGAGGAAGCATATTCTAAGGTATTGTACTATCTGAGGTATTGATGGAGCATTTTCTGAGGTACTGAAGGTGCGCTGGCTAAGGTATTCAGGGAGCACTATCTGAGGTATTGAGGAAGCACTTTCTGAGGTAGTCAGGGAGCGATTACTGAGGTATTGTGTAAGCACTATTTGAGGTATTGGGGAGCATTATCTGAGGTATTGAGCAAGTGCTTTCTGAGGTATTGAGAGAGCATTATCTGAGCATTATTTAGGGTGCACTATCTGGCGTACGGAGGAAGCACTTTCTGATGTATTGAGGAAGCACAATAAGAGTACTTAGGGTGCACTATCTGAGTTACTGAGGAAGCACTATCTGAGTTATTGAGGGTGCACTGTCTGAGGAATTGAGGGAGCATTTTCTGAGTTACTGACGGTGCTCTATCTGAGGTACTGAGGGAGCCATTTCTGAGGGATTGAGAGTGCACTATCTGAGGAAGTGAGGAAGCTATAAATAAGGTATTGACGGAGTACTTTCTGAGGCACTGAGGGAGTACTTTCTGTGGTATTGAGCAAGCACTATGTGACGTACTGAGGATGTACTATCTGAGTTATTGAGGGAGCACTTTCTCAGGTATTGAGGGAGCACTTTCTGAGCTAATGACGGTGCAATATCTGAGGTAGTGAGGGAGCCATTTCTGAGGTATTTTGTGTGTACTATCTCAAGAACTGACGAAGCTCTAAATGAGGTATTTTGGGAGTACTTTCTGAGGTGCTGAAGGAGTACTTTCTGTGGTATTGAGCAAGCACTATCTGAGGTACTGAGGAAGTACTATCTGAAGTATAAAGGGAGCACTTTCTGAGGTATTGAGGAAGCAATATCTGAGGGACTGAGGGAGCATTATCTGACATACTGAGGGAGCATTATCTGATGTACTGAGGGAGCACTTTGTGTGGTACTGAGGAAGCACTTTCTGAGGTATTGAGGTAGCACAGTCTGAGTACTGAGGAATCACTGCCTGAAGTACAGAGTGTGCACTATCTGAAGTATTGAGGGAGAACCTTCTGAGGTATTGAGTGAGCACTGTCTGAGGTATTGAGGGAGTACTTACTGAGGTATTGTGGGAGCATTTTCAGAAGTATTGAGGGAGCACTTTCTGTGGTATTGAGGGAGAACCTTCTGAGGTACTTAGGAAGTACTATCTGAGTTATTGAGTGTGCACTATCTGAGGTATTTAGGGAGCCTTTTCTGAGGTATTGAGGCTGCACTACCTGAGGTATTGAGGGAGCACTTTCTGAGGTAGTGAGGGAGCACAATCTGAGGTACTGAGGGTGTACTATCTGAGCTATTGACGTAGCATTTTCTGAGGTACTGAAGGTGCGCTGGCTAAAGTATTGAGGGAGCACTATCTGAGGTCTTGAGGAAGCACTATCTGAGGAATTGAGGGAGCAATTTCTGAAGTAGTGAGGGAGCAATTACTGAGGTAATGAGGAAGCACTTTCTGAGGTTTTGAGGGTGCACTATGTGAGGTATTGCGGGAACACTTTCTAAGGTATTGGGTGAACACGTTTTGTGGAATAAAGGGAGCACAATCTGGGATATTGAGGGAGCACTATCTGAGGTATTGAGGGAGCACCTTCTGAGGTATTGAGGAAGCACTATCTGAGTTATTGAGGAGCATTATCTGTGGTACTGAGGAAGCACTATCTGTGGCACTGAGGGAGCACCCTCTGAGGTGCTGAGTGTGCACTATCTGAGGTATTGAGGAACACTATCTGAGGTATTGAGAGAGCACTTTCTGAGGTATGGAAGGAGCTCTTTTTGAGCTATTGAGGGAGCACTATCTGAGGTATTGAGCAAGCGCTATTTGAGCTACTGAGGGAGCAATCGCTCAAGTTTTGAGGTACCATTTTCTGAGGTATTGAGGAGGCACTATCTGAGGTACTTTCGAAGCGGTCTCTGAGGTACTGAGGGAGCACTTTCTGAGGTATTGCGGAAGCATTGCCTGAGGTACTGAGGGAGCACTCTCTGAGGTATTGAGGGAGATCTATCTGAGGTATTGAGGAACACTTTCTGAGGTATTGAGGGGACAGTTTCTGAGGTATTAAGGGAGCGCTTTCTGTGGTATGGAAGGACCTCTTTTTGAGATATTGAGGACCACTATCTGATGTATTGAGGAAGCACTTTCTGAGGTATTGAGTGAACACTTTCTGAGATATTGAGGGATCATTATATGAGGTACTGAGGGAGCCGTTGCTGAGGTATTGAGTGAACACTTTCTGAGGTATTGAGTGAACACTATCTTAGGTATGGGGGAGCACTATCTGAGGTATTGAGGGAGCATTATCTGAGGTACTGAGGGAGCACTTTCTGAGGTACTGCGGAAGCACTATCTGAGGTATTGAGGGAGATCTTTCTGATGTATTGAGGGAGCACTTTCTGAGATATTGAGGGGGCACTTTCTGAGGTATTGAGCGAGTAATTTCTGAGGTATTGAGGGAGCAGTATCTGACGTACTGAGGGGGCACTTTCTGACGTATTGAGGGTGCACTACCTGAAGTATTGAGGAAGCAATGTCTGATGTACTGAGTTAGCACTATCTGATGTATTGAGGGAGCACTTTCTGAGATATTGAGGGGGCACTTTCTGAGGTATTGAGCGAGTAATTTCTGAGGTATTGAGGGAGCAGTATCTGACGTACTGAGGGGGCACTTTCTGACGTATTGAGGGTGCACTATCTGAAGTATTGAGGAAGCAATGTCTGATGTACTGAGTTAGCACTATCTGAGGTACTGAGGGAGCACTTTCTGACATATTGAGCGTGCACTTTCTAAGGTATTGAGTGAGCACTATCTGAGGTATTGAGCGAGTACAATCTGAGGTATTGATGGAGCACTATCCAGGGACTCAGGGAGCAGAGTCTGAGGTATTGAGTGAGCACTTTCTGAGGCAATGAGGGAGCATTATCAGAGGTATTGAGGGAGCACATTCTGCAGTACTGCGGGAGCACCTTCTGAGGTACTTAGGAAGCACTATCTGAGGTAGGGACGGTGCACTATGTGAGGTATTGAGAGAACATTTTCTGAGGTATTGAGGGAGCATTTTCTGAGGTACTGATTAACGGGTAGTGATTAACAGCTCCATTTCAGAATGGCAGGCAGTGACCAGTGGGGTACCGCAGGAATCCGTGCTGGGACCGCAGCTTTTTACAATATATGTAAATGATATAGAAGATGGTATCAGCAATAACATTAGCAAATTTGCTGATGATGCAAAGCTGGGTGGTAGGGTGAAATGTGATGAGGATGTTAGGAGATTACAGGGTGACCTGGACAAGTTGGGTGAGTGGGCAGATGCATGGCAGATGCAGTTTAATGTGGATAAATGTATGGTTATCCACTTTGGTGGCAAGAACAGGAAGGCAGATTACTACTTCAATGGTATCAAATTAGGTAAAGGGGCTGTTCAGAGAGATCTGGGTGTTCTTGTCCACCAGTCAATGAAGGCAAGCATGCAGGTACAGCAGGTCGTGAAGAAGGCTAATAGTATGCTGGCCTTCATAGTATAGAAGCAAAGAGGTGCTTCTGCAGCTGCACAGGGCCCTGGTGAGACCACACCTGGAGTACTGTGTACAGTTCTGGTCTCCAAATTTGAGGAAAGACATTCTGGCTATTGAGGGAGTGCAGCGTAGGTTCACGAGGTCAATTCCTGGAATGGCAGGATTGCCTTACACGGAAAGACTGAAGCAACTGGGCTTGTTTACCCTTGAGTTTAGAAGACTGAGAGGGGATCTGATTAAAACGTATTGGATTATGAAAGGATTGGACACTCTGGCAGGAGGAAACATATTTCCACTGATGGGGGAGTGCCGAACCAGAGGACACAACTTAAAAATACGGGGTAGACCATTTAGGACAGAGATGAGGAGAAACTACTTCACCCATTGAGTGTTGGCTGTGTGGAATGCTCTGCCCCAGAGGGCAGTGGAGGCCCAGTCTCTGGATTCATTTAAGAAAGAATTGGATAGAGCTCTTAAAGATAGTGGAGTCAAGGGTTATGGAGATAAGGCTGGAACAGGATACTGATTGGGAATGATCAGCCATGATCATATTGAATGGCGGTGCAGGCCCGAAGGGCTGAATGGCCTACTCCTGCATCTATTGTCTATTGTCTATTGTACTGAGGGTGCACTATCTGAGGTTTTTAAGGAGCATTTTCTGAGATACTTGATGATGCACTATCAGAGGTATTGAGGCAGCAGGATCTGAGGTACTGAGGGAGACGTTTCTGAGGTATTGAGGGAGTTCTTTCCGAGGTATTGAGCAAGCACTATCTGAGGTACTGAGGAATAATATCTGAGGTATTGAGGGAGCACTTTCTGAAGAATTGGGGGAGCACTATTTTATTTACTCAGGAAGCACTCTCTGAGTAACTGAGAGAGAACTTTCTGACGTATTGAGGAAACACTATCTGAGGTACTGAGGGAGCAATGTCTCAGGTATTGAGGGAGCACTATCTGATGTACTAAGGGAGCACTGTCTGAGGTATTGAGGGAGATCTATCTGAGGTATTGAGGAACAAAATCTGAGATATAGAGGGAAAACTTTCTGAGGTAGTGAGGGTGCACTTTCTGATGTATGGAAGGAGCTCTTTTTGAGGTATTGAGGCAGCACTATCTGAGGTACTGAGGAAGCACTATCTGAGATATTGAGGGAGCACTTTCTGAGGTATTGAGGAAACAATTTTCTGAAGTACTGAAGGTGCACTTTCTGAGGTATTGAGTGAACACTCTGAGATATTGAGGGAGCATTATATGATTTACTGAGGGAGCACTTTCTGAGGTTTTTGAGGGAGCAGTTTCTGAAGTATTGAGGAAGCGCTATCTGAGCTATTGAGGGAGCATTATCTGTGATACTGAGAGAGCACTTTCTGAGGTACTGAGGGAACACTTTCTGAGGTATTAATGCTGCACCTTTTGAGGTATTGAGGAAGCATGATCTGAGGTAGTGATGAAGCACTCTCTAAGGTACTGAGGGACCATTATCTGAGTTACTGAGGGAGCACTTTCTGAGGTACTGAGGAAGCACTATCTGAGGTACTGAGAAAGCATTATCTGAAATACTGATGGAGCATTATCTGAGGTACTGAGGGAGGACTTTCTGTGGTACTGAGGAAGCACTTTCTAAGGTATTGAGGGTGCACGATCTGAGGCATTGAGGGAGCACTTTCTGGGATACTGAGGAAGCACTATCTGAAGTACTGAGGGAGCATTATCTGACATATTGATAGAGCGTTATCTGAGGTAATAAGGGAGCACTTTCTGTGGTACTGAAGAAGCACGTTCTGAGGGATTGAGGGAGAACTATCTGAGGTATTGAGGGTGCACTATCTGAGTTATTGAGGGAGCACTATCTGAGGTATTGAGGGAGCACTTTCTGAGGTATTGACAGAGCAATTACTGAGGTATTGAGAGAGCCCTATCTGAGGTATTGGGGGAGCTCCTTCTGAGGTATTCAGCGAGTATTTTCTGAGGTATTGAGGAAGCACGATCTGAGGTACTGAGGGAGCATTTTCTAACGTATTAAGGAAGCACTGTCCGATGTATTGAGGGAGCTATTTCTGAGTTGTGAGGAAGCACTGCATGAAGTACAGAGTGTGCACTATCTGACGTATTGAAGGAGCACTTTCTAAGGTATTGAGTGAGGACTACTTGTGGTATTGAGGGAGCGCTATCTGAGGTACTGAGGGAGCATTATCTGAGGAATTGAGGGAGCACTTTCTGAGGTATTGACGGTGCTCCTTTTGAGGTATTGAGCGAGTGCTTTCTGAGGTATTGAGGGAGCACTATCTGCGGTACTGAGGGAGCACTTTCTGTGGTACTGAGGAAGCACTTTAGGAGCTATTGAGTGTGCACTATCAGAGGTATTGAGGGAGCACTATCTGAGGTATTGGGGGAGCTCCTTTTGAGGTATTGAGCGAGTATTTTCTGAGGTATTGAGGAAGCACTATCTGAGGTATTGGGGGAGCTCCTTCTGAGGTATTGAGCGAGTATTTTCTGACGTATTAAGGAAGCACTGTCCGACGTATTGAGGGAGCAATGTCTGCGTTGTGAGGAAGCACTGCCTGAAGTACAGAGTGTGCACTCTCTGACGCATTGGAGGAGCATTTTCTAAGGTATTGAGTTTTGACTATCTGAGGTATTGAGGGAGCACTTTCTGACATATTGAGGGAGCAATTACTGAGGTATTGAGGAAGCACTATCTGAGGTACTGAGGGTGCACTTTCTGACGTATAGAGGGTGCACTTTCTAAGGTATTGAGTGAGCACATTCTGAGAAATTGAGGAAGCAGTTTCTGAGGTATTGAGTGAGAACTTTCTGAGGTAATGAGGGAGCATTACCAGAGGTATTGAGGGAGCACTTTCTGCGGTACTGCGGGAGCACCTTCTGCGGTACTTAGGAAGCACTATCTGAGGTACTGATGGTGCATTATGTGAGGCATTGAGAGAGCCTTTTCTGAGGTATTAAGGGAGCATTTTCTGAGATATGGAAGCAGCTTATTTTGAGGTATTGAGGGAGCAATATCTGAGGTACTGAGGGAGCACTATCTTAGATATTGAGGGAGCACTTTCTGAGGTATTGAGGAAACAATTTTCTGAAGGACTGAAGATGCACTTTCTGAGGTATTGAGTGAATACTTTCTGAGATATTGAGGGAGCATTATATGAGGTACTGAGGGAGGACTTTCTGAGGTATTGAGGGAGCACTATCTGAGTATTGAGGGAGCACTTTCCAAGGTATTGAAGGATCGCTATCTAAGGTATGGGGAGCATGGAGGTATTGAGGGAGCACATTCTGAGGTATTGAGGGAGTACCTTCTGTGGTATTGAGGAAGCAATATCTGAGGTACTGAGAAAGCATTATCTGACATACTGATGGAGCATTATCTGAGGTACTGAGGGAGCACTTTCTGTGGTACTGAGGAAGCACTTTCTGAAGTATTGAGGGTGCACTATCTGAGGTATTGAGAGAGCACATTCTGAGGTACTGAGGGCGTACCTTCTGTGGTATTGAGGAAGCACTATCTGATGTACTGAGAAAGCATTATCTGACATACTGATGGAGCATTATCTGAGGTACTGAGGGAGCAATTTCTGCGGTTTTGAGGAAGCACTTTCTGAGGTATTGAGGGTACACTATCTGAGGTATTGAGGGAGCACTATCTGAGGTATTGAGTGAGCACATTCTGAGGTATTGACCGAGCAATTACTGAGCTATTGAGAGAGCACTATCTGAGGTATTGTGGGAGCTACTTCTGAGGTATTGAGCAAGTATTTTCTGAGGTATTGAGGAAGCACTATCTGAGGTATTGATGCAGCACTTTCTGACGTATTAAGGAAGCACTCTTCGACATATTGAGGTAGCAATTTCTGAGTTGTGAGGAAGCACTGCCTGAAGTACAGAGTGTGCACTATCTGAGGTATTGAGGGAGCACTTTCTAAGGTATTGAGTGAGGAGTTTCTGAGGTATTGAGGGAGCACTTTCTGACATTAAGGGAGCAATTACTGAGGTATTGAGGGAGCACTTTCTGAGATATTCAGGAAGCAATATCTGAGGAACTGAGGGAGCATTATCTGATGTACTGAGGAAGCACATTCTGAGGTATTCAGGAAGCACTATCTGAGTTGCAGAGAGCAATATCTCAGGTACTGAGGGAACACTTTCTGAGGTATTGAGCAAGCATTGCCTGAAGTACTGAGGGAGCACTCTCTAAGGTATTGAGAGAGATCTCTCTGAGGCATTGAGGAACACTATCTGAAGGTATTGAGGAACACTATCTGAGGTAGTGAGGGAGCACTTTCTGAGGTACAGAGGGTGTCCTCTCTGAGGTATTGATGGAGCATTTTCTGAGATACTGAAGGTGCGCTGTATCAGGTATTGAGGGAGCACTATCTGAGGTATTGAGGGAGTACTTACTGTGGCAATGAGGGACGGACAATCTGAGGTACCAAGGGAGCCCATTCTGAGGTATTGGGTTTGCACTATCTCAGGAACTAAGGGAGCACTTTCTGAGGTATTGAGGAACACTATCTGAGGTAGTGAGGGAGCACTTTCTGAGGTACAGAGGGTGTACTCTCTGAGGTATTGATGGAGCATTTTCTGAGATACTGAAGGTGCGCTGTTTCAGGTATTCAGGGAGCACTATCTGAGGTATTGAGGGAGCACTTACTGCGGCACTGAGGGATGGACAATCTGAGGTACCGAGGGAGCCCTTTCTGAGGTATTGGGTGTGCACTATCTCAGGATCTGAGGAATCACTATCTGATGTACTGAGGGAGCACTTTCTGAGGTATTGAGGAAGCAGTATTTGATTTGTTGAGGAAGCACTATTTGATTTGTTGAGGAAGCAATCTCTGAGTTCCTGAGGGAGCACTTTCTGAGTTATTGAGGAAGCACTTTCTGAGTTACTGAGGGAGTACTGTCAGAGGTACTAAGGGTGCAATGCCTTACATATTGAGGGAGCACTTACTGAGGTATTGAGGAAGCACTTTCTGATGTACTGAGGAAGCACTCTCTGAGGTACTGAGGGAGCACTTTCTCAGGTATTGAGCAAGCATTGCCTGAGGTACTGAGGGAGCACGCTCTGAGGTATTGAGGAACAATATCTGAAGTATTGAGGGAGCACTTTCTGAGGTACTGAGAGAGCACTTTCTGAGGTATTGAGCAAGCATTGCTGGAGGTACTGAGGGAGCACTTTCTGAGGTATTGAGGAAGCAATTTTCTGATGTACTGAGGGAGCATTTTCTGAGGAAATGAGTGAGCATTTTCTGAGCTATTGAGTGAGCATTATATGAGTACTGAGGTAACACCTTCTGAGGTATTGAGGGAGCACTATTTGAGGTAATGGTGTATCCTGTCTGAAGTATTGAGGGAGCACTATCTGAGGTACTGAGGGAGCACTTTCTGAGGTATTGAAGAAGCACCATCTGAGGTACTGAGGGAATACTTTCAGAGGTATTGAGGAAGCACTATCTGAGTTACTGAGAGAGCAATATCTCAGGTACTGAGGGAGCACATTCTGAGGTATTGAGCAAGCATTGCCTGAGGTACTGAGAGAGCACTCTCTAAGGTATTGAGAGAGATCTCTCTGAGGTATTGAGGAACACTATCTGAAGGTATTGAGGAACACTATCTGAGGTAGTGAGGGATCACTTTCTGAGGCACTGAGGGTGTACTCTCTGAGTTATTGATGGAGCATTTTCTGAGATACTGAAGGTGCGCTGTATCAGGTATTCAGGGAGCACTATCTGAGGTATTGAGGGAGCACTTACTGTGGCAATGAGGGACGGACAATCTGAGGTACCGAGGGAGCCCTTTCTGAGGTATTGAGTGTGCACTATCTCAGGAACTGAGGAAGCACTATCTGAGGTATTGAGGGACTATGCTCTGAGGTACAGAGGGAGCCCTTTCTGAGCTTTTGGGTGTGCACTATCTCAGGAACTGAGGGAGCACTTTCTGAGGTATTGAGGAAGCACTATCTGAGATACTGAGGGAGTACTGTCTGAGGTATTGAGGGTGCACTATCTGAAGTACAGAGGGTGCAATGTCTCACGTATTGAGGGAGCACTTACTGAGGTATTGAGAAAGCACTTTCTGATGTACTGAGGAAGCACTCTCTGAGGTACTGAGGGAGCACTTTCTGAGGTATTAAGCAAGCATTGCCTGAGGTACTGAGGGAGCACTCTCTGAGGTATTGACGGAGATCTATCTGAGGTATTGAGGAACAATATCTGAAGTATTGAGGAAGCTCTTTCTGAGGTACTGAGGGAGCACTTTTTGAGGTATTGAGGAAGCAATGTTCTGATGTACTGAGGGATCACTTTCTGAGGTATTGAGTGAGCACTTTCTGAGCTATTGATTGAGCATGAAATGAGTACTAAGGTAGCACGTTCTGAGCTATTGAGGGAACACTATTTGAGGTATTGGGGAACACGATCTGAGGTATTGAGGGAACACTATTTGAGGTATTGGGTTGTCCTGTCTGAGGTATTGAGGGAGCACTATCTGAGGTACTGAGGGAGCACTTTCTGAGGTATTTAAGAAGCACCATCTGAGGTAGTGAGGGAGTACTTTCAGAGGTATTGAGCAAGCATTGCCTGAGGTACTGAGGGAGCACTCTCTGAGGTATTGAGGGAGATCTATCTGAGGTATTGAGGAAAAATATCTGAAGTATTGAGGAAGCTCTTTCTGAGGTACTGAGGGAGCACTTTCTGAGGTATTGAGGAAGCAATTTTCTGATGTACTGGGGGAGCACTTTCTGAGGAATTGAGTGACTACTTTCTGAGCTATTGAGTGAGCATTATATGAGTACTGAGGTAACACTTTCTGAGGTATTGAGGGAGCACTATTTGAGGTATTGGGGAGCACTATCTGAGGTATTGAGGGATCACTATTTGAGGTATTGGGGTATCCTGTCTGAGGTATTGAGGGAGCACTCTCTGAGGTACTGAGGGAGCACTTTCTGAGGTATTGAAGAAGCACCATCTGAGGTACTGAGGGAGCCTCTCTAAGGTATTGAGAGAGATCTCACTGAGGTATTGAGGAACACTATCTGAAGGTATTGAGGAACACTATCTGAGGTATTGAGGGAGCACTTTCTGAGGTACTGAGGGTGTACTATCTGAGGTATTGATGGAGCATTTTCTGAGATACTGAAGGTGCGCTGTCTAAGGTATTCAGGGAGCATTATCTGAGGTATTGAGGGAGCACTTACTGAGGCACTGAGGGACGGACAATCTGAGGTACAGAGGGAGCCCTTTCTGAGGTATTGGGTGTGCACAATCTGAGGAACTGAGGAACTGAGGAAGCACTATCTGAGGTATTGAGGGACTACGCTCTGAGGTACTGAGGGAGGACTTTCTGAGGTATTAAGTGTGCAGTATCTGAGGAACTGAGGAAGCACTATCTGAGGTATGGAGGGAATACGATCTGAAGTACTGAGAGAGCACTTTCTGAGGTATTGAGGAAGCACTATTTGATTTGTTGAGGAAGCAATCTCTGAGGTACTGAGGGAGCACTTTCTGAAGTATTGAGGAAGCACTATCTGAGCTCCTGAGGGAGTACTGTCTGAGGTATTGAGGGTGCACTACCTGAGGTACTGAGGGTGCAATATCTCACGTATTGAGGGAGCACTTATTGAGGTATTGAGGAAGCACTTTCTGATGTACTGAGGAAGCATTCTCTGAGGTACTGAGGGAGCACTTTCTGAGGTATTGAGCAAGCATTGCCTGAGGTACTCAGGGAGCAATCTCTGAGGTATTGAGGGAGATTTTTGTGAGGTATTGAGGAACACTATCGGAGGTATTGAGGGAGCCCTCTCTGAGGAACTGAGAGAGTACTATCTGAGGTATTGAGGGTGCACTTTCTGAGGTATTGAGGGAGAACTATCTAAGGTATGGGGAGGACTAACTGAGGTATTGAGGGATCTCACTCTGAGGATTTGAGGTAGCATTATCGGTGGTACTGAAGAAGTACTTTCTGAGGTATTGAGGAAGCACTAACTGAGGTATTGAGGCAGCACTTTCTGAGGTTCTGACGAAGCACTATCTGAGGTACTGAGGGAGAACTATCTGAGGTATTGAGGGATCACTATCTGAGGTATTGAGGGATCACACTCTGAGGAATTGAGGTAGCATTATCGGTGGTACTGAAGAAGCACTTTCTGAGGTATTGAGGAAGCACTATCTGAGGTATTGAGGCAACACTTTCTGAGGTTCTGACGAAGCACTATCCGAGGTACTGAGGGAGAAGTATCTGAGGTATTGACGGAGCACTATCTGAGGTATTGAGGGAGCAATTTCTGAGGTTCTGAGGAAGCACTTTCTGAGATATTGAGGGGGCACTTTCTGATGTACTAAGGGAGAACTACCTGAGGTATTGAGGGAGCACTCTCGGAGGTACTGAGGGAGCACTTTCTGACGTATTGAGGGTGCACTCTCGGACGTACTGAGGGATCACTTTCTGAGGTATTGAGGGTGCACTTTCTGAGGTACTGAGGGAGCACTTTCAGAGGTATTGAGGGAGCAATTACTGCGGTATTGAGGAAGGACTACATGAGGTATTGGGGGAGCTCCCTCTGAGATATTGAGCGAGTGCTATCTGAGGTATTGAGGAAGCACTATCTGAGGTACTGATGGAGCACTTTCTGATGTATGAAGGAAGCACTGTCCGACATATTGAGGGAGCAATTTCTGAGTTGTGAGGAAGCACTGCCTGAAGTACAGAGTGTGCACTATCTGATGTTTTGAGGGAGCACTTTCTAAGGTATTGAGGGAGAAATATCTGAGGTATTGAGGGAGCACTTTCTGAGGTATTGAGGGAGCACTATCTGAGGTACTGAGGGAGAACTATCTGAGGTATTGAGGAAGTACTTTCTGAGGTTCTGAGGGAGCACTTTCTGAGATATTGAGGGAGCATGTTCTGATGTAATAAGGGAGAACTATCTGAGGTATTGAGGGAGCACTCTCGGAGGTACTGAGGGAGCACTTTCTGAGGTATTGAGGGTGCACTTTCTGAGGTACTGAGGGAGCAAGTTCAGAGGTATTGAGGGAGCACTATCTGATGTATTGAGGTAGAACTATCTGAGATATTGAGCGAGTGCTATCTGAGATATTGAGGGAGCACTTTCTGAGGCATTGAGGGAGAAATCTCTGAGGTATTCACGGAGCTAGTTCTGAGGTATTGAGGGAGCACTTTCTGAGGTATTGAGGGAGCACTTTCTGTGGTATTCAGGGAGCACCTTCTGAGGTAGTGAGGGTGTACTATCTGAGGTAATGAGGGATCATTATCTGAGTACTGAGGGAGAACTATCTGAGGTATTGACGGAGCACTATCTGAGGTACTGAGGGAGCAATTTCTGAGGTTCTGAGGGAGCACTTTCTGAGATTTTAAGGGAGCAATTTCTGATGTACTAAGGGAGAACTATCTGAGGCATTGAGGGAGCACTCTCGGAGGTATTGAGGGAGCACTTTCTGACGTATTGAGGGTGCACATTCTGAGGTGCTGAGGGAGCACTTTCGGAGGTATTGAGGGAGCACTTTCAGAGGTATTGAGGGAGCACTATCTGATGTATTGAGGAAGAACTATCTGAGATATTGAGCGAGTGCTATCTGAGATATTGAGGGAGCACTTTCGGAGGCATTGAGGGAGAAATCTCTGAGGTATTCACGGAGCTAGTTCTGAGGTATTGGGGGAGCACTTTCTGAGGTATTGGGGGAGCACTTTCCGAGGAATTGAGGGAGCACTTTCTGTGGTATGGAGGGAGCACTTTCTGAGGTATTCAGGGAGCACCTTCTGAGGTAGTGAGGGTGTACTATCTGAGGTATTGATGGAGCATTTTCTGAGGTACTGAAGGTGCGCTGGCTAAGGTGTTGAGGGAGCACTATCTGAGGTATTGAAGGAGCACTATCTGAGGAATTGAGGGATCACTTTCTGAGGTAGTGAGGGAGCAATTACTGAGGTATTGAGGAAGCACTATCTGAGGTACTGAGGGAGCACTTTCTGACGTATTAAGGAAGCACTGTCCGATATATTGAGGGAGCAATTTCTGAGTTGAGAGGAAGCACTGCCTGAAGTACAGAGTGTGCACTATCTGATGTATTGAGGGAGCACTTTCTGAGGTATTGAGGAAGCACTATCTGAGGTACAGAGGGAGCATTATCTGTCATACTGAGGGAGCATTATCTGACGTACTGAGGGAGCACTTTCTGAGGAATTAAGGGTGCACTATCGGAGGTATTGAGGGAACAATTTCTGAGGTATTGCGTAAACACTTTTTGTGGTTTAAAGGGAGAACTATCTGAGGTATTGAGGGAGCACATTCTGAGGTACTGAGGGAGCACTATCTGAGGTACTGAGGGAGAACTATCTGAGGTATTGACGGAGCACTATCTGAGGTACTGTTGGAGCACTTTCTGAGGTACTGACGGAGAACTATCTGAGGAATTGAGGAAGTACTTTCTGAGGTACTGAGGGAGCACTTTCTGAGATATTGAGGGAGCACTTTCTGATGTACTAAGGGAGAACTATCTGAGGTATTGAGGGAGCACTTTCTGAGGTATTGAGGAAGCACTATCTGAGGTACTGAGAGAGCATTATCTGTCATACTGAGGGAGCATTATCTGAGGTACTGAGGGAGCACTTTCTGAGGAATTGAGGGTGCACTGTCGGAGGTATTGCGGGAACACTTTCTGAGGTATTGCGTGAACACTTTTTGTGGTTTAAAGGAAGAACTATCTGAGGTACTGAGGGAGCACTTTCTGAGGTACTGAGGGAGCACTTTCAGATGTATTGAGGCAGCAATTACTGCGGTATTGAGGAAGGACTACCTGAGGTATTGGGGGAGCTCCCTCTGAGTTATTGAACGAGTGCTATCTGATGTATTGAGCAAGCACTATCTGAGGTACTGTGGGAGCACTTTCTGACGTATTAAGGAAGCACTGTCCGACATATTGAGGGAGCAATTTCGGAGTTGTGAGGAAGCACTGCCTGAAGTACAGAGTGTGCACTATCTGATGTTTTGAGGAAGCACTTTCTGAGGTATTGAGGGAGAAATATCTGAAGTATTGAGGGAGCACTTTCTGAGGTATTGAAGGAGCACTATCTGAGGTACTGAGGGAGCACTTTCTGAGGTACTGAGGGAGAACTATCTGAGGTATTGAGGAAGTACTTTCTGAGGTTCTGAGGGAGCACTTTCTGAGATATTGAGGGAGCACTTTCTGATGTACTAAGGGAGAACTATTTGAGGTATTGAGGGAGCACTATCTGAGCTATTGAGGGTGCACTTTCTGAGACAATAGACAATAGACAATAGATGCAGGAGTAGGCCATTCAGCCCTTCGAGCCTGCACCGCCATTCAATATGATCATGGCTGATCATTCCCAATCAGTATCCTGTTCCAGCCTTATCTCCATAACCCTTGACTCCACTATCTTTAAGAGCTCTATCCAATTCTTTCTTAAATGAATCCAGAGACTGGGCCTCCACTGCCCTCTGGGGCAGAGCATTCCACACAGCCAACACTCAATGGGTGAAGAAGTTTCTCCTCATCTCTGTCCTAAATGGTTTACCCCGTATTTTTAAGTTGTGTCCTCTGATTCGAAACTCCCCCATCAGTGGAAATATGTTTCCTCCTGCCAGAGTGTCCAATCCTTTCATAATCCAATACGTTTCAATCAGATCCCCTCTCAGTCTTCTAAACTCAAGGGTATACAAGCCCAGTTACTTCAGTCTTTCCGTGTAAGGCAATCCTGCCATTCCAGGAATTGACCTCGTGAACCTACGCTGCACTCCCTCAATAGCCAGAATGTCTTTCCTCAAATTTGGAGACCAGAACTGTACACAGTACTCCAGGTGTGGTCTCACCAGGGCCCTGTGCAGCTGCAGAAGCACCACTTTGCTTCTATACTATGAAGGCCAGCATACTATTAGCCTTCTTCACGACCTGCTGTACCTGCATGCTTGCCTTCATTGACTGGTGGACAAGAACACCCAGATCTCTCTGAACAGCCCCTTTACCTAATTTGATACCATTGAGGTAGTAATCTGCCTTCCTGTTCTTGCCACCAAAGTGGATAACCATACATTTATCCACATTAAACTGCATCTGCCATGCATCTGCCCACTCACCCAACTTGTCCAGGTCACCCTGTAATCTCCTAACATCCTCATCACATTTCACCCTACCACCCAGCTTTGTATCATCAGCAAATTTGCTAATGTTATTGCTGATACCATCTTCTATATCATTTACATATATTGTAAAAAGCTGCGGTCCCAGCACGGATCCCTGCGGTACCCCACTGGTCACTGCCTGCCATTCCGAAATGGAGCCGTTAATCACTACCCTTTGTTTCCTATTAGCCAACCAATTCTCTATCCAATCTAGTACTTTGCCCCCAATACCGTGCGCCCTAATTTTACTCACTAACCTCTTGTGTGGGACTTTATCAAAAGCTTTCTGAAAGTCCAGGTACACTACATCCACTGGATCTCCCTCGTCCATCTTCCGAGTTACATCCTCAAAAAATGCAAGAAGATTAGTCAAGCATGATTTCCCCTTCATAAATCCATGCTGACTCTCTCCTATCCTGTTACTATTATCCAGATGTGCCGTAATTTCATCCTTTATAAGAGACTCCAGCATCTTTCCCACCACTGAGGTCAGACTAACTGGTCTATAATTTCCTGCTTTCTCCCGCCCACCCTTCTTAAAAAGTGGCACAACATTAGCCGCCCTCCAATCCTCAGGAACCGACCCCGATTCTATTGAAGTCTGGACAATAATCACCAGCGCATCCACGATTTCCCGAGCCACCTCCTTCAGTACCCTGGGATGCAGGCCATCAGGTCCCGGAGACTTATCAACCTTCAGACCTAACAGTCTCTCCAACACCAAATCCTAGCAAATATAAATTCCCTTCAGTTCAGATCCTTCAGCCACTGTTACCTCAGGGAGATTGCTTGTGTCTTCCCCAGTGAACACAGATCTGAAGTACCCATTTAATTCCTCTGCCATTTCTTTGTTCCCAGTAATATATTCCCCTGTTTCTGTCTTCAAGGGCCCAATTTTTGTCCTAACCATTTTTTTGCCTTGGACATACCTAAAAAAGCTTTTACTATCCTCCTTTATATTCTTGGCCAGTTTACCTTCGTACCTCATTTTTTCTCTGCGTATTTCCTTCTTACTAATCCTCTGTTGTTCTTTGAAAGCTTCCCAGTCCTCAGTTTTCCCACTTATCTTCGCTAAGTTATCTTTTTCTCTTTTAACTTTATATGTTTCTTTACTTCCCTCGTCAGCCACGGACGCCCATGTCTCCTCCTGGGATCTTTCTTCCTTTTAGGAATGAACTGATCCTGCAACTTCTGCATTATACACAGAAATATCCGCCATTGTTCCTCCACGGTCTTCCCTGTTAAGGTATTGCACCATTGAACTTTGGCCAGTTGCTCCCTCATAGCTCCATATCTCCCTTTATTCAACTGAAATATTGTCACTTCCGATTGTACCCATTCCCTCTCAAATTGCAGATTGAAGCTTATTGTATTATGGTCACTACTTCCCAATTGCTTCTTCACTTCGAGGTCACTGACCAATTCTGGCTCGTTACACAATACCAGATCCAGAATCGCCTTATCCCTGGTCGGCTCCAGCACCAGCTGCTCTATAAATCCATGAGGTACTGAGGGAGCACTTTCTGAGGTATTGAGGAAGCACTATCTGAGGTACTGAGGGAGCATTATCTGAGGTACTGAGGGAGCACTTTCTGAGGTATTGAGGGTGCACTATCGGAGGTATTGCGGGAACACTTTCTGAGGTATTGCGTGAACACTTTTTGTGGTTTAAAGGGAGCACTATCTGAGGTATTGAGGGAGCACATTCTGAGGTATTGAGGGAGCACCTTCTGAGATATTGAGGAAGCACTATCTGAGCTATTGAGGGAGCATTATCTGTGGCACTGAGGGAGCACCTTCTGAGGTATTGAGGGAGCACTTTCTGAGGTATGAAGGGTGAACATTTAGAGGTATTGAGGAAGCACGATATGAGATGGTGATGATGCACTCTCTAAGGTACTGAGGGAGCATTATCTGAGGTACTGAGGGAGCACTTTCTGAGGTATTGAGGGATCACTTTCTGAGGTATGAGGGAGCACTTTCTGAGGTACTGTGGAAGCACTATCTGAGGTACTGAGAAAGCATTAGCTGACATTTGATGGAGCATTATCTGAGGTACTGAGGGAGCACTTTTTGTGGCATTGAGGAAGCACTTTCTGAGATATTGAGGGTGCACTATCTAAGGTATTGAGGGAGCATTTTCTGAGGTACTGAGGAAGCACTATCTGAGGTACTGATGGAGCACTTTCTGACGTATTAAGGAAGCACTGTCCGACATATTGAGGGAGCAATTTCTGAGTTGTGAGGAAGCACTGCCTGAAGTACAGAGTGTGCACTATCTGATGTTTTGAGGGAGCACATTCTGAGGTATTGAGGGGGCACTATCTGAGGTACTGAGGGAACACTTTCTGAGGTACTGAGGGAGAACTATCTGAGGTATTGAGGGAGCACTATCTGAGGTATTGAGGGAGCATTATCTGTCATACTGAGGTAGCATTATCTGAGGTACTGAGGGAGCACTTTCTGAGGTATTGAGAAAGCACTATCGGAGGTATTGCGGGAACACTTTTTGTGGTTTAAAGGGAGCACTATCTGAGGTATTGAGGCAGCACATTCTGAGGTATTTAGGGAGCACCTTCTGAGATATTGAGGAAGCACTATCTGAGCGATTGAGTGAGCATTATCTGTGGCACTGAGGGAGCACCTTCTGAGGTATTGAGTGAGCACTTTCTGAGGTATTAAGGGTGAACTTTTAGAGGTATTGAGGAAGCTCTATTTGAGATGGTGATGATGCACTCTCTAAGGGACTGAGGGAGCATGATCTGAGGTACTGAGGGAGCACTTTCTGAGGTATTGAGGGAGCACTGTCTGAGGTACTGTGGAAGCACTATCTGAGGTACTGAGAAAGCATTATCTGACATCCTGATGGAGCATTATCTGAGGTACTGAGGGAGCACTTTCTGGGGTATTGAGGGAGCACTTTCTGAGGTATTGAGGGAACAATTACTGAGGTATTGAGAGAGCACTATCTGAGGTATTGGGGGAGCTCCTTCTGAGGTATTGAGCGAGGATTTAATGTGGTATTGCGGAAGCACGATCTGAGGTACTGAGGGAGCACTTTCTGACGTATTATGGAAGCACTGTCCGACGTATTGAGGGAGCAATGTCTGAGTAGTGAGGAAGCACTGCCTGAAGTACAGAGTGTGCACTGTTTGATATATTGAGGGAGCACCTTCTAAGGTATTGAGTGAGCACTATCTGAGGTATTGAGGGAGCACTATTTGTGGTATTGGGGAGCATTATCTGAGATATTGAGGGAGCACTTTCTGAGTTATTGAGGGTGCAATATCTCACGTATTGAGGGAGCACTTATTGAGGTATTGAGGAAGCACTTTCTGATGTACTGAGGAAGCACTCTCTGAGGTACTGAGGGAGCACTTTCTGACGTATTGAGCAAGCATTTGCCTGAGGTACTGAGGGAGCATTCTCTGAGGTATTGAGGGAGATTTTTGTGAGGTATTGAGGAACACTATCTGAGGTATTGAGGGAGCCCTCTCTGAGGAACTGAGAGAGCACTATCTGAGGTTTTGAGGGTTCACTTTCTGAGGTATTGAGGGAGAACTATCTAAGGTATCGGGGAGCACTAACTGAGGTATTGATGGATCACACTCTGAGGTATTGAGGTAGCATTATCGGTGGTACTGACGAAGCACTTTCTGAGGTATTGAGGAAGCACAATCTGAGGTATTTAGGCAGCACTTTCTGAGGTTCTGACGAAGCACTATCTGAGGTATTGAGGGAGCATTATCTGAGGTACTGACGGAGCAATTTCTGAGATTCTGAGGGAGCACTTTCTGAGATATTGTGGGAGCACTTTCTGATGTACTAAGGGAGAACTATCTGAGGTATTGAGGAAGCACTCTCGGAGGTACTGAGGGAGCACTTTCTGAGGTATTGAGGGTGCACTTTCTGAGGTATTGAGGTAGCACTTTCGGAGGTATTGAGGGAGCACTTTCAGAGGTATTGAGGGAGCACTATCTGATGTATTGAGGAAGAACTATCTGAGATATTGAGCGAGTGCTGTCTGAGATATTGAGGGAGCACTTTCTGAGGCATTGAGGGAGAAATCTCTGAGGTATTCACGGAGCTAGTTCTGAGGTATTGGGGGAGCACTTTCTGAGGTATTGGGGGAGCACTTTCTGAGGTATTGAGGGAGCACTTTCTGAGGTATTGAGGGAGCACTTTCTGAGGTATTGAGGTAGGAATTTCTGACGTACTGAGGAAGCACTATCTGAGGTATTGAGGGAGAACTATCTTAGATATTGAGGGAGCACTACCTGAGATATTGAGGAAACACTTTCTGAGGTATTGAGGGAGAAATATGTGAGGTATAGAGGGCGCACTTTCTGAGGTATTGAGGGAGCACTTTCAGTGGCATTGAGGGAGCACTTTCTGAGGTATTGAGGGAGCACTGTCTGAGGTACTGAGGGAACACTTTCTGAGGTACTGAGAGCGTACTTTCTGAGGTATTGGGGGAGCACTGTCTGAGGTATTGAATGAGCCCTTTTTGAGGTGCTGAGGGAGCACTTTCTGAGGTATTGAGGGAGCACTTTCTGAGGTACTGGGGGAGAACTTTCTGAGGTATTGAGTGAGCACTTTCTGAGGTACTGAGGGAGCACTTTCTGAGGTACTGAGGGAGCACTGTCTGAGCTACTGAGGGAGCACTTTCTGAGGTACTGAGGGAGCACTGTCTGAGCTACTGAGGGAGCACTTTCTGAGGTACTGAGGGAGCACTGTCTGAGCTACTGAGGGAGCACTTTCTGAGGTATTGAGGGAGCACTTTCTGAGGTATTGAGGGAGCACGATCTGTGGTACTGAGGGAGCACTTTCTGAGGTATTGAGGGAGCACGATCTGTGGTACTGAGGTAGCCCTTTCTGAGGTATTGAGGAAGCACTATCTCAGGAATTGAGCGAGTACTATCTGAGGTACGTAGGGATAGCTAGGTGAGCTATTGAGGGGGCACTTTCTGAGGTATTGAGGGAGCACTGCCTGAGGTACTGAGGGAGCACATTCTGAGATATTGAGGGAGCACTTTCTGAAGTATTGAGGGAGAACTGTCTGAGGTCGTACAGAGTGCAGAGAATTGAAAGGAACAGATGTTATTTCCTGATCATTTCCTCAGTGTCCCCGAGGCACTCTGGTGTCGTAATTTGAAATGGAAGCCACTCCCCATTTCAGAAGATTCAGATCATTTTAAACAATCCGTGAAAAATAACAGCAGCATGTGTCTGAAACATGGTTTGGGGAAAAACTTTCATGAATCTATTGTTACTTGTTGCTTGGAGACGTTTTAGAAAAGCAGGCACCCAAACAGACTAATGCTGTCGATGCACGTGATGGTGCACAGGAAGATCCAACAAGTCCATCTGTAGCTGCTGTCTGTCTCCCTGGAGCAGTCATCATGTGAGATCAGGGTTCAGTCCTCGGAGAAATCATTTCTCCAGCAATACCTCAACCATGCATTTACAGCTGTATGTGTGTGTGTGTGTATGTGTGTGTGTTTGTGTGTGTGTGTGTGTGTGTGTATATGTGTCTGTGTGTGTGTGTGTGTGAGAGAGAGAGAGAGAGAGAGAGACAGAGAGAGAGAGAGAGAGAGAGAGAGACTGCCCGTGTTTGTGTGTGTGAAAGAGTGGATGCATGTGTATCTCTGTGTGTCTGTATATGTGCATGAGAGAGAATGTGAATGTTCATGTGAGAGTGTGTGGCTGTGTGTGTTTGAGGGTGTGTGTGTCTCTGTGTGCATGTGTGTGAGTGAGGGTGTGTTTGAGAGAGTGTGTATGTGTGTGAGAGAGAGTGTGTCTGTGTGTATGTGTGTGTGAGTGTGTCTGTGTTTGTGAGAGAATGTGTCTGTGTGTCTATGTGTGTGTGTGTCTGTGTGTCTCCCTGTGTGTGTATGACAGTGTGTCTTGTGTGAGAAAGAGTTTGTATGTGTGTGTGAGAGAGTGTGTGTCTGTGTGCATATGTGTGTGAGAGTGAGTGTGTCTGTGTGTGAGAGAGTGTGTGTGTGTCAGTGTGTGTGAGACAGAGTGGGTGTCCGTGTGTGTGAGAGAGAGTGTGTCTATGCATATTTGAGGGAGCGTGTGTCTGCGTGTGAATGTGTGTGTGAGAGAGAGTGTAACTGTGTGTTTATGTTTGTGTGAGTGAGAGCGTCTGTGTGTGAGAGAGAGTGTGTGTCCGTGTGTGTGTGAGAGAGAGTGTGTCTATGTGTGTTTGGGGGAGTGTGTGTCTGCGCGTGTATGTGTGTGAGAGAGAGAGTAACTGTGTGTTTATGTGTGTGTGTGAGAGAGTGTGTCTATGTGTGTTTGAGGGATCGTGTGTCTGTATGTCCATCTGTAAGTATGTGTGTGAGAGAGAATGTCTGTGTGGGTGAGAGACAGAGAGTGTGTGTGAGAGAGAGTGTCTGCGAGTGTGTGAGAGACAGAGAGTGTGTGTGTGAGAGAGAGTGTGTCTGTGTGCATGAGAGTGAGTGTGTGTGTGAGAGAATAAGAGTGTGTGTGTGAGAGAGAGTGCGTGTGTAAATGAGAGGGAGTGTGTGTATGTGTGTGTGTGAGAGAGTGTGTCTGTGTGAGAGAGAGTGTGTCTGTGTGCGCGTGAGAGAGTGTCTGTGTGTGTGTGAGAGAGAGTTGTGCCTGTGTGTATGTGTGTGTGAGAGTGTGTCTGTGTTTGGGTTTGAGGGAGCGTGTGTCTTTGTGTGTATGTGTGTGAGAGATATAGCGTGTGCTTGTGTGTGTCTCTGTGTGAGAGAGTTGTGCCTGTGTGTATATGTGTGTGAGAGTGTGTCTGTGTTTGTGTTTGAGAGAGCGTGTGTCTGTGTTTATGAGAGAGCCTGTTTGTGGCAGGGTCCTTTGTGTATGTGTGTGTGAGAGTGTGTGTGTGTGAGAGAGAGCGAGAGAGAGAGAGAGAGAGAGAGAGTGAGACCATTGCTCTGTGTGTGAGATAGTGAGACCATGCCTCTGTCTGTGTGTGTGTGTGAGAGAGAGAGAGAGAGAGAGAGAGAGAGAGAGAGAGACCATGCCTGCGTGTGTGTGTGTTTGTGTGTGTGTGTGTGTGAGAGAGAGAGAGATAGTGAGACCATGCCTCTGTGTGTGTGTGTGTGTGTGTGTGAGAGAGAGAGAATAAGACAATGACTCTCTCTGTGTGTGTGTGAGAGAGAGAGAGACCATACCTCTGTGTGTGTGAGAGAGATAGTGAGACCATGCCTGTGTTTGTGTGTGTGTGTGTGTGTGTGTGTGTGTGTGTGTGTGTGTGTGTGTAAACTCGCCAATCTTATTGGGTGCTCATGAATATAAAATCCAGCTGCTGTTTCAGGTGAATTGGTCCTTGTGTCTTGTAAGACTTTTGGCTAAATCTACCAACTTACCAACCGAGTCGAGTCCTGCGTGTTCTTTTGAATGAAGCACTAGGAGAAGATATTCAGTCTCATACTCTTAATTTATTTTAAACAGTAAGTGGATAAAGCATTCAGAGCTCTGGGTCTAAACCTTTTAGTCCCTGACAAACTACCCAGTGTGCCAGTTCAAAAAGTAAGACCCCGTTCTGTCCCTGGCCCAATCTTTTATACAATGAAAAAGGTCATACAAATGCTGAGGTAGAATTATCTTCTGATTAGCTGTTGATCTGACTCCATTCCCCACCTCCTCGCATTCCCGGATGTCTGACCCCACGTGAGCTTCTTTTGCCCACGAAACGGAGCATCACGTGACCTCCTCGGGGTGCGAAACGGAATGTCACGTGACCGCCTCGCACTCTTCCGGCCGCGAAACGGAAGGTCACGTGACCGCCCCCTTGCATGAGTTACGCAGTGTCTCCACAGGCTTCTGAATGCTGAATACATTCACAGTCGCACTCAGCCTTCTGTTTGTCGAGTAAGCCATATATTTACAGTCTCCAAAGACGCAAAATCTGTCAGGGTGGCTTAACTGGGGTAAAGAGAGTGCTGTTCATTCCAGTGGGGATTCATGCAGTAAACCTTCCCCACACACTAACATTCCTCTGACAATGCAGTAACTAGTCCTGCACACAGTGCTCCAGGTACAAACCAATGTAATGTCACCATTGTCTTACCAGAGCATGGGACAGCTCCTCATTACAGAGCGGGGTCTGGTGGGGATTTGATCAGAGGGTCACCAGGGCCCAGCTGAGGGGAGAGGTTGGGAAGGAGAGTCCTTCAGAGTAACCCCAGCTGGTGTGGGAAGAGAACACACGGTATTGGTTTTACTCTGTATTATAAACCAACTGTCCAGCCAACTGAGCTGACCGACCTCACTCCAGGGGCATGCCCTGTATAACCCAATCATTGCCAGCCTGAACCTCAATAGGAGCCACGAGCAAGGCCATTCGGCCCCCACCCTAACCCAGAAGGGAGAGCACGGGAAGCTGATGAAGGAAACAAGCCCCTCCCATGTGGCCTTCTGAAATGGAGCTGGAGGACATTGCAGACCTGGCCTGCTGTTTGCTTCCCCGGGACTGGCCTGCTCCACCTTACAGTGAGAGACTGACGGGAACCTCAAGGAGATTTCACTTCTCACTGAGAGGCTGCAACTCCAATCCAAATCAGGCTGGTTCCCTCCGAGACTCACGGAAGAGTGCAGCACTCTACAGATCAGGGCCTTGTGGAGTCATAACCTCCAGTGTGGGGGCCAAGAGCTGGGAGGTAGTGTTAAGGACAGAAGACCATCCGAAATAGGAACAGGAGGAGACCATTCAGCCCCTTGAGCCTGCTCTGCTATTCAATAGGATCGTGGATGATTCAACATTTAATTTGGGAGCTGAAACCCGGACAGTACAGAGACAGAGAATCAAATTATTCTGCTATACGGGATCATCAGACAGGGGGTGGAACCAGAGAGAGTGAACACACACACACACAGACACACACACACACACACACACACACACACACACACAGACACACACATAGACACACACACACACCCGCACATACACACAGACACACACAGACAAACACACACACACGCACAGACACACACAGACACACACAGACACACACACACACACACACACACAGACACACACATAGACACACACACACACCCGCACATACACACAGACACACACAGACAAACACACACACACGCACAGACACACACAGACACACAGACAAACACACACACACACACAGACACACACATAGACACACACACACACACCCGCACATACACACAGACACACACAGACAAACACACACACACGCACAGACACACACGCACACACACACACACACACACACACACATTGTGGGATTCAGGCTGTCTGTCGGAATTTTACCACAAGGGGCGAGCTCTACAATGAGGAGTGACAAAGGCGCAAAATGCTAGAGAGGGCAGCTGCACAATCTGATCCTACTGATCTCACTGCTTCCCACTCCCATGAGAGCTCTTATGTATATTTCTGTGTTCCCAGGTATCTCTCCCACATCTTTCCTTCAATCCCTATCTCACAACATCCTTCATATCTCTGCCCTGTTGCCATTTCCCTGAAGATTCCCTTCCTCCAACACTCTGCCCCTTTCACACCCCATCATGTTTTTCAGGAATGTTTAATCATTCAATCTTCCACAAAACCAACACCTTGCTCATCTCTCTCTGCATCTTTCTCTCAGCTCTGGGGGATCTTGCTATTCTTGTCTGTAAATCATTCTCGTTGCATCGTAGCAGCCCCCCACCCCCACCCCCCACTCCACTCTCTCAGCTCTTTGCTCCTGCTGCGACTCCTCTCTCTCTCTCTGTCCTATATCTCTCCCTGGGATTTCTCTCTTGCTGTCTGTCTGACCTTCACTCCCTGTCTTTGCCTCCCCTTTTCCCCCTTGTATCTGTCTGACATTGTATTTCTCTTCCTGGGGTTTTTCTCTCTCTCTCTCCCTTTCTCTCTCTGCCTCTCTCCTGCTCTTTTTCAGTTCTTCTCACTTTCTCTCCAACACTCTGCCTTCCCGTATTTCTCTTGTTCTCTCCCTCCCTCTCACTGTCTGTCTACCCATCTCTCTTTCTCTCTTGTAGTTTCTCTCCCTCTGTCTCCCTAGACCCCTGTCCCAGTAACTGGGGAAGGGACAAGGGAAGAGTTTGTCTCTGTGTCGCTGGATGCTGTACAGTTAATGCGGGGGATCAACCTTTTCCTGGTCTCTCCCGAATGTTACCCCGACTGTGGGGAGGGGGTTAGTGTAAGGGACTTCATTGAGTCTGAAATGAAGAAAAAGAGAAGGGGAGGGTGACAAAAAGAGAAAGAGAGACATCGAGAGAGTGGGGATGGAGTAATTGAGGAGAGAGAGAGAGATGGGCAGTGAGAAACAGGGAGAAGAAGAAGGACACATATGGAGGGAGAAGGACAGTGTGTGTGGCTGGGGAATGGTTGCATAGTGGGATCTTTCTGTGCATGACAGCAGTCAGTCAAAAGGTGTGTTAGTCTCTGCATCATGTCCTCCAGCCCAGGAGCTGTGGGTCTACATGGGAAGGGGGAGATTGGGAGACGGGGGGGAGTGGGACAAAAGAGACGGGGGACTGTTTGATGGGGTTTTGGGTTTGGTGGAGAAAGGAGGGGCTGCTGTGAGAGACAGAGAGATTGAGGGAGGGACAGCATGAGACGCAAAGTCTGAAACAGGATGGAGAAGAGGTGTTCAAAGTTTGTGAGAAGATTTGTAGCTCGGGTGCTCGTTGTTATGGTTCTGTTCGCCGAGCTGGGAATTTGTGTTGCAGACGTTTCATCCCCTATCTCAGTGACATCCTCAGTGCCTGGGAGCCTCCTGTGTAGCGCTTATGTGTTGGTTCCTTCGGCATTTGTAGTGGTTTGTCTCTACTGCTTCTGGTTGTCGTTTCCAGCTGTCCGCTGCAATGGCTGGTATATTGAGTCCAGGCAGATGTGATTAACAAACACATCGACCTGGACCCAATATACCAGCCACTGCAGCGGACAGCTGGAACTGACAAACGGAAGCGGTAGAGACAAACCTGTATAAATGCTGGAGGAAAGATCACAGAAGTGCTTCACAGGAGGCTTCCAAACACTGAGGATGTCACCTAGACAGGGGACGAAACGTCTGCAACACAAATTCCCAGCTCGGCGAACAGAACCACAACACGGAGAAGAGGTCTCCACAGAAAGGATAGTCAATGAGGCCATTCAGGGGACAATCCTGAGGATCCGGAACAGGACCAGGATCATTTAATGGGGGGTTGGGGGGTGTATGGGCAGAAAGGACTCCATCTGTGATACATGCCTTCTATAATTCTGGGACTGGGATCTTGCTGTGCCTTAAAACAGCCACAGGCCAGTCAGTCAGCCCAGACTCATTTACCTGTGTGAGAAAGTGAGGACTGCAGATGCTGGAAAGTCAGAGTTACAAATTGTGGAGCTGGGGAAGCACAGCGGGTCAGCCAGCAGAGTCGATGGTTCAGGACTGACCTGCTGGGCTTTTCCAGCTCCACACTTTTCCACTCATTTCCCTCTGCCCCAGGGCTCACAGCAATGTTGGGGGCAGCAAAATATTTGAGGGGGGCTACTTTGGTGAGGCAATTATTTGGGAGGGAAGATATTCGGGAACGGGAATAAATTGGGGAGGACAATGAAAATGAAGGGCATACTGTTTTTGAGGGGGTACAAAATTGGGTGAGATCTTTCCGGGCTGACATAGCGAAAAATAGAAAGGGAGGGTGAGAAAAAGAGACAGAAATGGAGAGAGTGGGGATGGAGAAGGGGGTTGGGAGAAAGCGAGGCAGAGAGAGACAGGGAGAGTGAGAGAGAGTGAGAGAAAGAGTGTGTATGTGTGAGAGAGAGGGACAGAAGGACAGAGAGAGAGGGGACAGAGAGGGGGAGAGAAGGGGAAGTCAGACTAAGACTGAGGAGTTAAAACATGGACAGACTGTAGGGGTGACACTTGTTATTCCAGTTGGTTCCAACTCTCTCTCTCAATGGATTTTCACATTCCCTCTCTCCCATGCCCCTGGGTTTTGCTTCAGACTGTCTCTCTCTCTCTCTCTCTCTGCTTCTGCTTCTGTGTCTGTGAAACTCTTTTCTCTCTTCCTCTCTCTCTCTGGATGGTCAGATGGTCTCTGTCTCTTGCCATGCTGGTCTCCTCAGAAGGCCTCCAGAGATTCAGGCAATCAGTCTGCAGATAAACCCTGTTTTTGTTCATTTCTGGATGGTTTTCAGGAACTTTCTATCCTTCTGGCCAATTAGGGGAATCCGTTAATAGTTTGAAGCATTGCCAATCATTTGGATGGCTTGTTGCTGTTAGTTTCTTTGTGTAGCAGGACCCGGTGCCTTCCTGTCTGGGCCCTCATTTGTTTGGGGTATACGTCTGTCCAGAATAACCGTTGCCTTTTACATTATGCTGTGTTTGCGCCGTGCCTGGTGTGATTTGGGAGATTTCCTTGGCCAATAAACCTTGGCTGTCTATCTGTGTTTTAGCCAGGAGTTTGTGACATCTCCCCCAACTCATCCACTTGAAAGGAAAGAAAAGAATCTTATGCAATAAATTACAAACCTAACTTTAAAAGCTGGTTATGCTTGTTGTCAGAGTAGCCAGCTGTCTGTGCAAAAGCAATTGTGTACATTTTCCAAACCGATGGTCTTATCGCTTCACTTGGAGGTCGCCACTGATGATGCTACCCAGCCAGGTAACGAAACGTCTGGATATCAAACCTATCACCGAGCAAACCTACACCCTAAGTCTTATAGCTGATAAGTGATATCATAAAATCTTGACAGAACAGAATCAGACCGTTCAGCCCATTGAGTCCACAATGACCCTCTGAAGAGAATCCAACTCAGACCCACTCCCTCGATGATATCCCTGAAACCCTACATTTCCGATGGCTATTCCAGCTGGCCCGAATATCCCTTGACACAATGGGAAATTTAATATGGCCAATCTGTCGTAATGGCAACTATGGGCAGGCAATCAATACTGGCCCAGCCAGGAACACTCAAACACTGCAAATGAATGAAACTAAGGTGATCACCCGGGGAGTTCCATCTACCTTCCAGCCCCTGGAGGGTGTGTCCAGGCATTATTCACCATGATCGTACACATTTGTTACAGCCTACAATCCTAACCACCAGTATCCCGAGATATATCAAGGTGAGTGCGGTTAGGACCACAGCCGATGTGAGAGGAGCCGAATTCTTGGATAACAGGCTATGGGAATGTCATGGTATGACCTGGTCCTTCCCATTTACGTAAGTATGGTCCCTGTCAATGTTCCCTCTGTCTCCACAGTAAGTGGGAGGTAATCATGGTCGCCCATCCAAATACCTTTTTTATACAACTCCGATAATTTGGACTTCATCCTAACTTTGGTCACTTGGGTTAAGTGGAATCCCTCATACCAAGCCCAGGTGTCCCACTGAGAGTGTCCTTACAGCTGTTATTAACCCAGCCCTTGGTGAGCTGCTGTCACTGACAGTGAGAGACGTTGGTGTGGGTGTTCTCCTGGAACAAACATTGATGCTGTTTGTCACTAATCCGGGATGGGACTTTCCCTTGGTTGGCCTGCCTGAGCTCCTCCCTCAGCTGTTCCATCATCACGTTACTGCACAGGGTGTGGTTTTACTGCTCACCATAATCTCTGATTGGGCCGTGGATGATCTGGTTAATCGTGTTGGCGTGACCCTCCAGTCTGGTCATTAAGTGATGGTTAGCCTAATTCTCCACGAATTGTCCCATGGTCTCCTCTGGGTTTTCTGTGTTCAGTCTTTCTCAGGCTCATTAGAGGGTCAGGATCCTGATTTATTCTCCAAATTAGCCAAGTCAGCGTCCTGACCAGTAACACTCCTGCCCTGGGAGTGGACTCGTATACTGTGGCTAAATCATTAAGGAGTTCCCTTTTCCTTTGTCTCTTAATTACTTTTCTGGGTTCTGTGTTTTCCCTCAAATTTCCCTGTCCATTGTCCCATTATCCGGTGGGTCAGTTGGGAACATGATTATTTTAATGGGGAAGGACACCACTCTGATTACTGTATCCCTGATACATTCATAATGATTAGTGTCAGTTTGTGATAAATGTTCGTGAACAAGGAATTCCCTGTGAGTTTAGTGACTAGTCCATTGTGAGAGCCTGGTATGTGTGGGACAAGCTGGGGGAGGATCCTTCCCTCCTGGTCACAGCCCGTTTTTAATTTTGTTTCTGAGGAATCCTCCCTGGTGGGCTTCCTGGGATATCACTGTCCGAAAATGACCCCTAGTCCAGGCAGGGATCTTGGTATCCTACTAGCATGCACCCATTCCCGGGGAAACCCTACCAATCGCTTCTGGTCCCTGAGCTCCTGTAACACAATGTGGAAATCTCTAAAGTCTATTTCGTATTCAGCAATTAATTAGCAGAGAACCCAAGCCTCATTACGGGCGCGATTGAGGGGTCGAATCCCAGGTGTCCCTCCTCCTTTCTGAGACATGGGAGACAAAGGGTCGGGCCCAGTTTCTCATCGCTAAGAGAGGTGCAGATCATATCCCCAAAAATCCAGACAAATTGGACCCAGAGTCTCCGGGTGAAGCTGACGGGGGGAGGGGGGAGCATTCCCCTGGTTGTTGTTCTGCAGTTATGTAGCGCCTCTGCAGGATATGCCTTATCCTGCCCTCGAGCAGTGAGGATCGCTGCCTTCATCTCATCATGGATGCCCCTCCCTAGCTGTTGGCCCTCAGGGAGGGCTGAATGGCCTGCTGGACTAAGGCACATGGCGATTCATTTGGTTTGCTCCTCAGCGTCCACTCTGTGTATGACAGACTGTCAGTCAGTATCCGTGCCAGAGACGGGACCTTTTTGGTGCTGCCCACCAGCTGGGTGCCTGGAAAGACTGTTGTGTACGGAGTGAGACCATAAGCTGCTTTACACTGGGTAACCACAGGATTCATGGAATCTGAGTTCGGCTGTGACTCAGGGCTGGGGGCAAAAGGTGCAGTTACCTGGGAGACAGGCAGTGGGAGTCCCCATCTGTGAGCGGGTGTGGATGTGTCAGAGTGGGGCCTGTCATTATCTCCCTGGGGAGGTAGAACACCAAAGCCACACATTATCCCATTCTGGGAGGAGTCCTGGTTCCCTAGGGATTGTATTTGCTCCTGACACCCCCTACTAGGGCCTGATGTGTGTAGCTCCGTGTTTCAGGTGTACAGGACCCATGCAGCTGCTTGGAGCTCATACACTGTCCTTCCAGATTGTCAATATAACCTGAGGCTGCCTCCCCATCCCCAGAGACCCTCCTTACACTGGATTGGGCTCTTCCCAATTGTAACTGGAGTCGAATCCTGCAACCTTCTGTCCTGCTCATTGTGTCGGAGACCTAGCTCTGTCACAACCTGTAGGTTTCCCTGGGGTGACCGGATCCCAGCTGCCTTATCCCAGCCAGGGGTCCTCTAGGCTATCGGCAGTGGAGTGAGCTTTCCAGCTTCCTTCCCCAGTTCTCTATGGGCATCTCACCACAGCTCCTGGACCAGGAATCGTTCACTGCAAGGCCAGGCTGGCTTCCTGTGAAATTCTGCAGGACTGTTTCCCATTTGTCCCGGCTCGTGTTCGTGTTGCTTTGGCCGCTTCTGGATGATGGGACACTTCGGTATGTTCATAGAGTTCGACAGCATGGAGACAGGCTCTTTGGCCCAAACTGGTCCATCCACACTAACCCCGTTTCCCTGCACTTGGCCCATATCCTTCCAATACTTTCCTCTCCATGTATTTGTCCAAGTGCATTTTAAATGTTATTAAATGCATCCTCCTCGACCACTTGCACTGGTAGCTCATTCCGAATGTGTACCACCCTCTGGGGAAAAGCATTGTCCCTCAGCTTCCCTTTTAATCTTCCCTTTCACCTTAAACTGATGCCCTTTCATCCTTGATTCTCCAAGCCTTGGATAAAGACTGAGTGCATTCACCCTATCCATGCCTCCCATGATCTTATACACCTCTATAAGGACACCCTTCAGTCTCCTACACACTAAAGAAAATGTCCCTGCTTGTCCAACCTCTCTCTATAACTCTAGTTGAGTTCTGGCAACATCCTTGTAAGTTTCTTCTGCACTCTTTCCAGTTTAATAACATCATTCCTATAGCAAGGTGGGCAAAACTGAACACAATATTCCAAGTGCGGCCTCACCAACATCCTGCACAAATACAACAGAACTTCCCAACTTCGATATTCCATGCCCTGACTGATGAAGGGCCCAGTGTGCCAAAAGCCTTCTTCACTGCTCTGTCTCCCTGAGTTCGGAGAACCGTGCTCCTGGAATCCAAGGTCCCTCTGTTCCACTACACTCCTTCACGTCCTACCATTCACCATGAAACCCCAGTCTTGATGTGACTTTCCAAAATGCAAGATCTTGCCCTTGTCTGTATTAAACTCCATTTGCCATTTCTCAGCCCAATTTCCAAGCTGATCAAGGCCCTGTTGCAATTTCTGAGAACCTTTCTCACTTATTTTAGTGTAATCTGCAAACTTTCTAATCATGGCTTAAACATCCTCATCCAAATCACTGATATAGATAACAAACAGCCATGGGCCTAGCACTGACCAGCTCAGTGGCACAATGGCTCAGTGGTTAGCACTGCTGCCTCACAGCACGGTGGATCTGGGTTCAAAACCAACCTCACAGGATGGTCTGTGTGGGTTAGATCCTGTTAGGGTTAGATTTCCTACAGTATGGAAACAGGTCATTTGGCCCAACAAGTCCACACCGACCTGCTGAAGAGTAACCCATCCAGAGACATTCTCCCGACCCAACATTTACCCTTAACGAATGCACCTAGCAATATAGGCAATTTAGCCTGGCCACTTCAACTGACCTGCACATTTTTGGAATGGGGAGGAAACCAGAACACCCAAAGAAAACCCACACAGACACAGGGAGAATGTGCAAACTCCACACAGTCACCCGAGGCTGGGGTCGAACCCGGGTCCCTGGCGCTGTGAGGCAGCAGTGCCAACCACTGAGCCACCATGCCACACCAACTGAGTTTGTACGTTCTCCCCATGTCTGCGTGGGTTTCCTCTGGGTGCACCGGTTTCCTCCCACAATCCAAAGATCTGCAGGTCAAGTAAATTGGCCAAATTCAATTGCCGAGAATGTTCATGGATGTGTAAGTAAGTTGCATTACTTAGGGGTAAATGTAGTGTAATAAAGTAGGGGAATGGATTTGAGTGAAATAATCTTCAGAGGGCCAGTGGTCTTGTTGGGCCGAAGGGCCTGTTTCCATAGAGGAGGGATTCTATGATTCTATGACCGCTGAGGCACACCACTAGTCACAGGCCTCCAGTCTGACTGTTACTCTCTGCTTCCTACCATCAAGCCAAGTGTGTACTCAGCTTGCCAACGCTCCCTGGATTCCATGCGATCTAACCTTCCAGAGCAAGTTATCATGTGTAACCTTATCAAACGCCTTCCTGAAATCTGTAGAGTCTACATGGACTGGCCTGTCCTCGTCAAACTTATTGATCACTTCAATAAAGAACGCTGCCAAATTTGTGAGGCATGGTCTCCCATGCACAAGGCTTTGCTGACTACTCCCAATCAAATGTTGTATTTCCAAATGCATGTCTATCTAATCTCTCAGCATCTTCTCAAGTAACTTACTTACCACAGATGTTAGGTTTACTGATCTATACTTCCCAGGTTTATCTTTGCAGCTATTCTTGAATAACATATGCTGTCTTCCAGTCTTCCAGGACCTCACCCGCAAAAAGATCAGCAGGGACCCCACAAGTACTTCCCTCGCCTCTTGAGGTGCCGTTGGATATGTTTGGTCAGGTCCAGGAGATTTATCCACCTTCATACATTCTAATGCATTCAACACATCCTCTCCTGTGATATGGTCTGACACCAAGAGATCATCACTAACTTCCCCAAGTTCCCAAGCCTTCATGTCTTTGTCCAAGGTCAACACAGAGGAGAAAGATCTCCTGCGATTCTGCGCACACATGTCAACTTTGGTCCTTGAAGGGTCCTATTTTCTCTCTAGGTGTTCCTTTTTCCTTGGGTGGGGGAGATTGCAGTGTTGGGTAGGGATCAGTCAGGGAGGGGAGATTGCAGTGTTGGGTAGGGATCAGTCAGGGAGGGGGAGATTGCAGTGTTGGGTCAGGATCAGTCAGGGAGGGGTAGATTGCAGTATTGGGGAGGGATCAGTCATGGAGGGGGTGATTGCAGTGTTGGGTAGGGATCAGGCAGGGAAGGGGAGATTGCAGTGTAGGGTAGGGATCAGCCAGGGAGTCAGTGATTGCAGTGTTGGGTAGGGATCAGTCAGGGAGGGGGAGATTGCAGTGTTGGGTAGGGATCAGTCAGGGAGTCAGTGATTATAGTGTTGGGTAGGGATCAGTCAGGGAGGGGGAGATTGCAGTGTTGGGTAAGGATTAGTCGGGGGGGTGATTGCAGTGTTGGGTAGGGATCTGTCAGGGAGGGGGTGATTGCAGTGTGGGGTAGGGATGAGACAGGGAGGGGGAGATTGCAGTATTGGGTAGGGATCAGTCGGGGAGGGTGTGAGTGCAGTGTTGGGTAGGGATCAGTCAGGGAGGGGGAGATTGCAGTGTTGAGTAGAGATCAGTCAGGGAGGGGGTGAGTGCAGTATTGGTATGGATCAGTCAGGGAGGGGGTGAGTGCAGTGTTGGGTAGGGATCAGTCAGGGAGGGGGAGATTGCAGTGTTGGGTAGGGATCAGTCAGGGAGGGGGAGATTGCAGTGTTGGGTAGGGATTAGTCAGGGAGGGTGTGATTGCAGTGTTGGGTAGGGATCTGTCAGGGAGGGGGAGATTGCAGTGTTGAGTAGAGATCAGTCAGGGAGGGGGTGAGTGCAGTATTGGGTATGGATCAGTCAGGGAGGGGGTGAGTGCAGTGTTGGGGTGGGATCAGTCAGGGAGGGGGAGATTGCAGTGTTGGGTCTGGATCAGTCAGGGAGTGGATGATTGCAGTGTTGGGTAGGGATTAGTCAGGGAGGGTGTGATTGCAGTGTTGGGTAGGGATCTGTCAGGGAGGGGGAGATTGCAGTATTGGGTAGGGATCAGTCGGGGGGGAGATTGCAGTGTTGGGTAGGGATCATTTAGGGAAGGGTGAGTGCAGTGTTGGATAGGGATCAGTCAGGGAGGGGGTGATTTCAGTGTTGGGTTAGGGATACTCAGGGAGGGGGCTATTGCAATGTTGAATAGGGATTATTCAGGGAGGGGGAGATTACAGTTTTGGATCGGTTCCAGACATGGATTTGGTGATTGCAGTGTTGTCTGGGAATTAATCAGTGAAGGAATGATTGCAGTGTTGGGTAGGGATCAGTCAGGGAGGGGGAGATTACAGTGTTGGTTAGTGATCAGTCAGGGAGGGGGAAATTGCAGTGTTGGGTAGGGATCAGTCAGGGAGGGGGAGATTGCAGTGTTGGGTAGGGATCATTCAGGGAGGGGGTATTTGCAGTGTTGGGTAGGGATCAGTCAGGGAGGGGGAGATTGCAGTGTTGGGTAGTGATCAGTCAGGGAGGGGGAGATTGCAGTGTTGGGTAGGGATCATTCAGGGAGGGGCTATTTGCAGTGTTGGGTAGGGATCAGTCAGGGAGGGGGAGATTGCAGTGTTGTGTAGGGATCATTCAGGGAGGGGTGATTGCAGTGTTGGGTAGGGATCAGTCAAGGAGGGTGTGATTGCAGTGTTGGGTAGGGATCAGTCAGAGAGGGGGTGATTGCAGTGTTGGATAGGGATCAGTCGGGGGGAGGGGGGTGACTGCAGTGTTGGTGAATCTGGTTTTTTGGTAACAGTACAGATGGATGTACAGTCTGTATCTGGAACTGTAACCAACGAATCCACATTGTTCCAAAGCCAATAGAGTGTATGTTGGCTGGAAGATCGAAAGTGCATTTTGAATTTAAGCACAGCAACACCTGCCATCTGAGAGATCAGCTGTTCCAAAATAGATGCATGTTCCAATTACTTGAGGTTTGGCTGCTGTTTTGACCACGATTCCAATTTACCCAATTAGTTTAAGTTGTGCCCAGGATACCAGAAACCAATGGCATTTGGTTTGATCGTTTTGACGCCTTGAAACTGATTATAAGAGTTTATTGAGTCGTGGGTGTTATATAAACCCGGTTTTTTGAAAGTATGAGGGAGAGCAACTGCCATCAAATAGCGAACAACTGCTGTCGAGCCCAAGAGCTAAATGGCCATCTCACATCTTCCTCTCAAAGAAATTAGAAAACAATTTTAACCAAAGTACCTTTTTATGTGAAACCTTCTCACATTAAAAAAAAGAAACAAGATGGCCCAGCGAGATCAGCAGCCAGAGGATTGAATTCAGAGGAACCTGTTTGGTCTTGAGATTAAGTTAAAGCAATACTTAATAAGTGTCCAGTTTAATAATTGGAACAGTGTACTTTTGTGGAGTTGGAGTCAGATAATAAGTAGGTAAAAGAAGGGGACTTGGATTTGTGAACAGTTGTTGTTTACTGTCCACTATTATTTTAAGTAAATAATTATAATTTTCTTAATGTATTGGAATTTTAGAGTTCTTTGTCCTTATTACTTTAACAGATTACAGAGTGAACCAAGACTCTCTGGGTGTTTGGTTTAATTAAAAGAGAGGTTCGACCTCTGCATCGTAATCAATGGCAGGAAATTTCAGATGAGACTGAAATGGATAAGCAGCCCAAAGAAACTGAAAGCTTGATGCTGAAAAATCGAGGCCAGCCATTTCGTTGGTGAGTGGGTTCTGATAATTTCATGTAATCACCTACCACGATTTCTCACTTCAAAACAGCTCATAGATCGCTATTTAGGACATTAGAAAAGGATTGGTTGACGTGGAGTATTTACAGATTAACTCGTCTGTTTAACTGTATCAGTACCGGCTGAAGAATTTGATTTTTGATGGACACTTAGAGGGTTCCAAGCTGATAGGACTTACCCAGTAGGAAATTCCACTTTCCTCGACAATTCCTTTGGATTATGCTAAATTGGGGAATCTGCCGGTTCCCAGCTCAAACCTGCCTCTACATTGGGATAAGGACTCTCTGCAGGATGTGATGGAATATGCTCCACTTGCCTGTATGAATGCAGCTCCAATAAACACTCAAGAAACTTGACACCATCCAGGACAAAGCAACCTGCTTGATTGGCACCTCAACCACAAATATCCACTCCCTCCACCAAAGATTCTCAGTAGCAGCAGTTTGTACCACCTACAAATGCAGTGCAGATATACACCAAAGATCCTCAGACAGCACCTTCCAAACCCACAGCCACTTCCATTTCGGATAATGGCAACAAATACATGGGAACACAATATCGTGTAAATTGCCTTCCAAGATTCTCACCATCTTGAAGTGGAAATATATCCCTGTGTCAAATTCCTGGAATTCCTTCCCTAACAACGTTATGGGTTGACCTACATGGACAATAGCAGTTCAAGAAGGCAGTTCACCACCAACTTCTCAAGGGCCAACTAGGGATGGGTAATAAATGCTGGGCCTGGGCAGTGACGCCAACATCCCATGAATGAATTTGAAAAATTGTTTCATGTCGGGAACAACAGGACCCTCGTGTGGCTTAACTGAGGAGTTTTATTTATTCATTATGCAAGGAATTTGTGTAACTCGCTACTGTGCTGTGTTAGTGATCTTGACTCTGTACTGAGATAATGTTGCCGCATAAATGAACCTGTTTGTGCACCAACTTAGGGTCTGCAGCATATAACCAAGTTTTGTGACGTTATGCAGGAAAAGCAAGTCATCTTCAGGCTGGACTCCTTGAATAACATAATGTAAGAAACTTAAAACACAGATAAACAACAGGAGGATGAAGCTCCAAGACATGGTGAGGAGCAAAATCACAGACTTCCTCCTGCTCTCCATCTCTGGGTCTCTGTGCTGTAGATACTGCACAGAATGCAGTTTTGTTGCCCACCGTCATTATTGCTGGGACACCCTGTGCAGTATCTGCAGGAACAGGATGAGGGAGGAGTTCAGACAGGCCAGCCAAGGGAAAGCCCAACAGCAAATTTGTAAGTAACAGTGTAAACATTTGTTCCAGGAGAAGACCCACCCCAATATCTCTCACTGTCAGTTTAAATTACATTCCCTAGAATATGGAAACAGGCTCTTCAGCCCAACAAGTCCATACCGGCCCACTGAAAAGGAACCCACTCAGACCCATTTCCCCACCCTATATTTACCCCTGACAAAGCACCTATCACTGTGGGCAATTTAGCATGGCCAATTCACCTAACCTGCACATCATTGGCCTGTGGGTGGAGACCCCCGCAGACACGGGGAGAATGTGCAAACTCCACACAGACAGTCGCCCAAGGCTGGAAATGAAGCCATGTCCCTGGTGCTGTAAGGCAGCAATGCTGACCACTGAGCCACCATCCACGCCAATTACAGCAGCTCACCAAGGTCTGGTTTAATGGCAAATGCAAGGGCACTCTCAGTGCTCGGGATTCCAATTATCCCAAGTGACGAAGTTAGGATGATGTCCAAATTAACGGAATTATATAAAAAATGTATTTAGATGGCTTATCATATCTTCCTCCCACATACTGTGGAGATAGAGGGGACATTGACAGGGACCACCCTTAAGTAAATGTGAAGGAACAGGCCATATGATCACATGCCCATAGCCTGTCGTCCATGAATTCGGCTCCTCTCACATCAAGATGTGGTCCTAACTGCACTCCCCATGATATATCTCGGGATACTGTTGGCTATGATTGTAGTTTGGAAAAGGCACCTATCCCAACACATGGGTATGATCCTGATGAATACAGACCAGGGCTATAAGGTAGATGGAACCTCCAGGGTTATCACTTTATTCTTATCCATTGATGAGATGTGGGCATCACTGGCTGGGCCAGTGTTTATTACTCGTCCCTAGTTGCCCCTTTGGGAAGGATGAAGAATGACAATAAGAGTGACATCAGTAATGCCTCCATTGTTGGAAGCCCATCTTGTTCACTCAATCCCCTTCCACCAGGAAAGCCCTTCATGTTCCTCCAGAACCTGGACAATTAGGGATGGGGAATAAATGCTGACCTCAGCAGTAATGCACACATTCAGTGTGTATGAAGAATCACATTTCAATCAGTGAGTGAAATGCTCTTGTTTAAAGAGGGCAGCTCCTGCTCTAGAGAACAGAAGAACAGCTCTGAGATATATTTTCATACATGGAATAAACTGGCTCGATGCAGCATTGGTTGAAATTATTTGTGATCTCGTGATGGGGCTCATGGTTTTTGAGTGGGCAGCATTATTGCTGAGAGATCCCAGGTTCTGTTTTTTGTTATTTCATTATGATATACTAAACAGAAACACTCCTTCATAATTGGGATTAAACTTGTTATTGTAATGAGTTTGTTCATTGTCAGAGTTTTGACACAAAGCTGAGCAATGCTGTCGTGTCAATCTCCCAAAGGAGCTTTCAGACAGTATAAGGCAGCATCTCTGGGAATGCATCAGCCCAGAGTTTCAAACAAGGAGCTTGTCAGCTGCCTGAAGGGACAGACCACCTCACATGGAAACATGCATCCACCAACTCAGCAGGTGGAGAAGGTATTCAACACCATCCTTGTTATTATTGGTGTTCCTGGTGTGGCATAGACATTTTGGACTTGGTTTAATCTGCTGCTGATCTGCTCTCTGGTTTTACATTTTGAACAACAACGTCACCATCTAATTGACTGGTCAGCCATATCCAGACCCCAGAACAGTGATAACAATCCAGTGAGCAGCATTCATGGTACAATTTTCCATTGACAGAGACTCCCAAAGTCACTGCTGCTGCAGAATGTCCTGACTTCAGTATTCTCTCATCTGTTCTGGTTTCATATGTTCTGAAGGAATGAAGAGAGATCATGGAACTTAGTTCTGAAGAAGGGTCTCCGGACTTGAAACATTTACTCTACTTTCTCTCTCACAGATGCTTGCCAGACCTGCTGAACAATTTCTGTTTTTTGATATACAAACGAAGCCTGTGTTCACAAGGATCTTGAAGGTTAAGGGCTGATCTGAGTGAAGTCCTCCAAGACATTAACAGAAAAAAGATAAATAATTTCCATTGGCTGGCAATTCTCTAACGAGGGGGCACAGTCTGAGAATGAGAGCCAGAGCGTTCAGGAGAAATGTTAGGATGCACATCTACACACAAAGGATGGGAGAGGTTTGGAACTCTCTTCCACAAACGACAGTGGATACTGGAACTGTTAGTCAGTTTAAATGAGGAAGTTTTTTCTTAACAAAGGAACTGAAGGATACACGTATTTTGATATGTGAAGCTACATCCATCTACCATGCCCCCCAGAAATGTTCTCGTTCTCTGGTTAGAGAATTCAAGTCTTGACAGATTGCCCTCCTGGTCTCTGTCCGTTGAGGTGTTTGTCATGTACAGATGTGTAGATTTAGAGTGTAAATATCACCACAGTGCAAACACACCCTTGTTGTCACTAAGGGAGCCCTGAATGCTCTGTTATACTGCACTTAGTCATAGAGATGTACGGCATCGAAACAAACCCTTTGGTCCACCTCATTCACGCCAACCAGATATCCTAACCTAATCTAGTCTCTTTTGCCAGCACCTGGCCTGTATTCCTCTAAACCTTACTATTCATATACCAGATGCCTTTTAAATGCTGTAATTGTACCAATCTCCACTACTTCCTCTGGTAGCTCATTCCATACACACACCATCCTCTATGTGAAAAAGTTGTCTCCTTAGGTCCATTTTATATCTTTCCCTCTCACTCTAAGCCTATGCCCTCCAATTTGGGACTCTCTCACCCCAGGGAAAAGACTTTGTCCGATCCATGCCCCTCGTGATTTTATGAAACTTGAGCAGTCTCCAACACTCCAGGGAAAACAGCCCCAGCCTATTTCAGCCTCTCCCTATAGCTCAAATCCTCCACCCTGGCAATATCTTTGTCAATATTTTCTGAACCCTTTCAAGATTCACCACATTCTTCGTTTGGAAGGAGACCAGAAATCACGAGGCCTAACCAACGTCCTGAACAGCCACAACATGACCTCCTAATTCTGATACTCAATCATCTGACCAATAAAGGAAAGCATGCCAAATGCCTTCTTCACTATCTTACCTGCCTGCAACTCTACTTACAAAGAACTATGAACTTGCACTCCAATGTCTCTTTGTTCAGCAACACACCCTTACCTTTAAGTGGATATGATGTGCTCTGATTTGCTTTTCCAAAATGCAGTACCTCGTATTTATCTAAACTAAACTCCAACAGCCACTGCTCAGCCCATTGGCACATTTGATCAAGATCCCATTGTACTCTGAGGTAACCTTCTTCACTCTCCACTGCACCCCCAATTTTGTTGCCACCTGCAAACATACTAACTATACCTCCTACGTTTGCATCCAAATCATTGACGTAAATGATGAAAAGCAGTGGACTCAACACCAATCCTTGGAGCACATCAGTGGGCATAGGCCTCCAGTCTGAAAAGCAACCTTACACCACCACCTCTTGCTTTTGAGTCAATTCAAATGGCTAATTCTCCCTGTATTCCAGATGATGTAACCTTGCTAACCAGTATTCCATGAGGAACCTTGTCAAGCACCTTACTGAAGTCCATATGGATCCCGTTCACCGCTCTGCCCTCATCAATCCTCTTTGTTACTTCTTCAAAAAAATCAGTCAAATTCGTGTGACATGATTTCCCACACAAAAAAACATTCCTACTTTAAAATTAATCAAATTTTGGTCACGGAAGAATGGGGACCACACAGCAATCAACAGACAGGAGGGTTCCCTCCCAGTTGGGGAACGCTTCAGTGGTCCAGGACATTCAGCCTCGGACCTTCGGGTGACCATCCTCCAAGGTGGACTTCAGGACAGGCAGCAGAGGAAAGTGGCCGACCAGAGGCTGATAGCTAAGTTCGGTCCCCATGGGGGGGCCTTAACCGGGACCTTGGGTTCATGTCACATTACAGGTGATCACCATTACTACACACACACACACACACAGATATTCCTACACACACACCCTCACATGCACATGGACACACGTACACACAGACGCACACACAGACACCCACACACACCCTTATAGACACACATACTCCCAAACATGCACCCCCTCACAGACTTAAGACGCTCTGCACTCACTACACACACACACACACACTTTCTCACACTCACAACCCCCACCCCAGACAGACACACACACACAAAGACCCACATGCACACATATACTACATGTAGTTTGTTCAAAAGCTACATACATTCATGTAGAACTCTGAGCTCAAAAATGCATGAATTTATGTAAAACTCTGTTATCTCAATTTTTAGATTAGAATCAATCTAAACATCAGGTCATAGACAGAGAACACAGGGGACTAACACCTTCAACATATTGTCCAGATATCACCATTGTTAACAGCTAACCCGAGAATGCAACTTTAAAAAAATGGGTTTTGTGATTTACACATGAAAGAAGTGAAACTATCACTGTATTCTAACAGATGAAAGGCTTAACAGACAATTAATTTTTCCATGTATAATTTCAGTTACATCACACTGTAAATTTTTGCTATAAATTCTGTGTTACGATCGATCCCTCCACAATCACCTGATGAAGGAGCATCGCTCCGAAAGCTAGTGTGCTCCCAATTAAACCTGTTAGACTATAATGTGGTATTGTGTGATTTTTAACTTTGTACACCCCAGTCCAACACCGGCATTTCCGAATCTTAACCAATCAAAGTTGCCTTCTTTAAGACTTAAGAAATCAAGTGTCCTCCAGCTCTTGTCACAATTTTAATATTTCTTGCAAGGAGTCACCCATGAAGGAAGCGTTGCTGCAGCTGTTCCCAGTTTTACTGAGATCACAGCTGGAGGACTGCATCGGGCTTTTTAAAATCTCTTTACCTCAGAAAGAATTTAATTACACGAGAAGGTGTATGGACATAGCTCACTCAGTTGATTCCTGGGATGACCAGTTCATCCCATGTGGAAATGTTGTGCAGTTTGGATGGATAACCTTTGAAGTTCAGCAGAAACAGACATGATCATATTGAGACATAACTGACCCTGAGAGGACTTCACAGGGTGGATGCTGAGAGGATGGATGTGGGTGTGTCGAACTAGGGGAACTGGAGAATGTTTGAAAATGTAGCCTCTCCCATTTCAGACTGAGATAAGGATGGATCTGATAATGTGTTGCCCAGAGAGCATTGAAGACTGAATTTGATAGATATTTGATCAACTAGACAGCCAGTGCTTATGTGGGTCAGGTTTGTTGTGGTTGAATGGTCTACGTCTGTTCTTATTTGTTGCGCATCATGTCACAAATAGGAGGTGATTTGGTGCAAGGACAATCACTTTAAATGTAAAGGTGCTCCCATTTCAGATTGAGATGAGGATGTTCCTTTGTTCTGAGGGATGTGCTAACTGTGGCATTCTCATCTGCAGGGAGCAGTTAAGATATTCAAGGCTGAGCTCAGTAGCTCCTTGATGGTCGAGGAAGCCCATGTTTATTGGGAACAGAGATGGACAGGGGGTTCAGCCACAGTCAGATCAGCTCTGATCTGTCTGAATGTTGTAGCATAGACCGAATGGCCAACTGGTGCTCCTACCTCCCGTGTAATGTCACACAACACGTCTCTGACAGAATTCCTCAAGGCTATTCCTCAAGGCACAGGAATAAACCATTCAGCCACTCTAATGAGTTGCATAGAATCTTGTATTCAGCACTTAGAACGTACTGCACAGTGTACCAAGGAGATGATTTAACTCTTTTAAACAACTCCTCCTCATCTGAACAGATTCTGTGTATGCGTAGGGCTTGTCCATAGGGGCTGGCTGTTTTAATATGTTTTGGGTGGAAGGTGGAGAAGTGTAGCACTGTGAGGTTATCTGTGGGTTTGCGGTAGAGTGAGGTGCCCATCCTTGATGGAGATACATGTGTCCAAAATGAGACAGTAGAGAGTAGACCATTGTGAGTTTGATGGAGGGATAAAACTTGTTGATATCACTGTGTAGTTTTCTCCGTGACTCCTCGCCATGGGTCCAGAGGAAGAAAATGTCGTTGATGTACCTGGTGTATAGTGTTGGTTGGAGGTCCTGCGTAAAGAAGAAGTCTTGTTCAAACATGAGCCTAAAGATGTTGGCATATTGGGGTGCAAATTTGGTCCCCGTGGTTGAACCATGTGCCTTGATGAAGAACCTGTTGTCAAAGGTGAAGACATTGTAATTGAGGATAAAGCGGATGAGTTGTAGGACGGTGCTCGGAAATTGGCAGTTGTTGCTCGTCTTTAAAGAACTCCCAAACCTCAAACAGATGAAGGGGTAAATGGAGGAGAATGGGTCGGTGTGGACTTGTTGGGCAGAAGGGCCTGTTTCCACACTGTAAGTAATCTAATCTAATCTAAACTATGGAGGAAACAGAGAATAATGAATAACGAACAGTACAGCACAGGAACAGGCCCTTCGGCCCACCAAGACTGTGCTCACACTTGATGCCTTTCCAAATGAAAAACCATTTATCTTTTCATGGTCCATATCCCTTGATTCCCAACCTATTCAAGAAATTGCTATTGTATCCACCTCCACCATTACCTTTCAGAAGCACATTTCAGGTAGCTATCACCATCAGTGTAAAAAAGCTGTCTCACATCTCCTTTAAACTTTCCCTTCTTACCTTAAAACTATGTCCCCTTGTAATTGAGATTAGTATCCTGGGAAAAAGGCTCTGACTATCCACAATAATAGCCTGGGGCTCTGATTGCAAGTGTAGTGATATTATCACAATCCCACTGACTCTCCTGAAGTCAGCACCTTTCAGGATGAACACACAATATTTCTAGTCAAATTATTTGTGGCCGGAAGAGAATAGGAACAGTTGAATCTGGATATAACAAAGGTGCAGATGATGGTTTATTCAGCAGCTAGACTGAGACAAAATGGGAGTCCTGAGATATTGCGGAGTTGATAGTGAACAGGATTGGTGCTGGAGAGAATATGGAAATAGATATCAGCTTAGAGCCGAAGTACATGTTGGAGTTATACGCAGTTTGATTCCAATTCAGATATTGGCATTAAAATTGCTTGGTTAGGAATGGAGTTTGAGGACAGAATTCATGGCAACAGCTTCCTTTTTTTCAGTATTTAAGTTATGAGGACAGTAATTTAGTTCAACAAAGATGATTGAATTCATAGTCAGATGGAAAGACTCCAGGAATAATAGTGAGGGGAGGATAGAAATCAGCTTGAATCAGCCAAAGCACTCTTAAGGTCCACCCAATCTTGAGGAAGATTGTGAAGACCCAAATGTAAACCCCTGGTCAGTATTGGAACATTCCAGTCTATTGTTCCCATATTCGGGTCCATTGTTGGAACACTCCAGTGCATTGTTCTCAGACTCTGATCTCTTCTCTCCCTCACTCTTGAACTATTCATCCTGGTTGGTGCTGCAAGTGAAGTTCCTACTGATACTATGTGATAATATTGTAAGACCCCCTTATTAATAGGAAGTAATCCTTTCAGTGAAATAATTTGATGCATGGAGACTGACATTAACTACAATCACTGAACGAGCAGGTTCACTTAACCCCATTCAAACCAATTTGTTCTATACCATGGTAAATTAATACATTTGCTCAGTCTGGATGGGATGTCTGAGTGTTTCTGAGGAATGGACACAACAGCAAAGTGATTGATCTTAACTATTTAATGCTCCATAGATATGGAGGTGTTGTCAGAGGACTGAAGAGTTTTCAATTATCATCTCTTTTCATAAAAGAAGAGACAAACCCTGTAATAAAGAATAGCCAATATAATATAATGAAAATATTGAGGAGACTTCTAGAGTCTACCATTTGGGGAGAATAATCTGTTCCTCAGAAACATTGGATTTACACAAAGCAACTGGAATAGAGACGCAAATGGAAAACACATGTATCGACAAGAAAGGACAGTTTATTAAGCTCGTATCAGAGCAGATCAATGAAGATGGTCCTGTAGATTTTCTCAACTAAAATATAATCAAGAGTCATTGTCATGGAAATTAAATCTACTCAACTATTAGCAGGAGCAAAGAAAGGTCTTTATTTTGAATCCTGCAGGATTGACTCACTGCGCTACGCCAGATGACTTAATGCAAAGAGCACTGAAACATTGTACAGATGCTTGCCTTATAGTGTTCCTTATCACACTCTCAAGGACAATTCCCTGGCCTTTCAGACATAATGGTTCTTCAGCCTTCGCTGAGTTCGACTATTGCAAGGTCAAGTAGAAGGTTTACAGAATTCACACAGAGTTAAGCTGACTGCAACCCTTCATCAAAGCATCTTTGACAAAGATCAGTACAGCATTGAATTAAAGAAAAGCATTCTCTTTAAATTTCACAGCAAATGGATAATTAATTTCACAGTAAATGGATAATTTCCCATTTCATTTCCCCCCTTTTTGTCATTTTATGACATCAAGCCCAACTACAGCAACAACTACAAAGAAATACAGAGCCGTAATAGTTATACATCAAAAAAATTTTAGGAAACACCAGGCCTTTCCTCAGACACCACCTCCCCGAAACACAGCTTTGTGGTGGTATCTTCCCTTGCTCTGGTGTGCCCTGTACACAGCCCGTCTGTGAGCTGCGGCAGCCCGATAACCGTATCAGGCTTCTAATCACTACTTGCACTTAATTGGTTCTGGTGCTGTCCGATATCTCCTCGGGCCCAGCTGCACGCTTGTAAAGGCTGGTGTGTACCCACGTGGCTCTTTCTGCGATCTTAACTGCTGTCTGTGTTGAGGGAGCACTTGAAATGGTCCAAGCCACCTCTTCACCTTTCAGTTGTTTCTCCTAAAGACTTTCACCTCTATCCAGTCTCCAGGTTCTAGATCATGCAGTTTCCCTCCTGATGGTTGGGGTAGTTCTGCTTTCATTTGATTCTGTATTTGAGACAAAAGTGCAGAGAGTTTTATACAGTAACACAACATCTCATCCTCACAGCAGCCTGTTATCTGTCTTACCTTAGGTCTTGGGCCCATTCCTGTGTTGGGCGATCTACCAAACAAAATCTCAAACGGGCTAGGATTAACTCTTCCTCTCCTCCTCGATCTTATATACACTCACACAATCCGAAGTGCCTTTGTCCATGTCACCCCAAGTTCCTCACAACATTTTGTCCATTTATTTTTTAGGATAGCATTTTCACTTTCCACTGCCCCACTACTCACTGGGTGGTAGGCACAGGGTTGTCTCATATACTTTACCAAATAATCACTGATTTGCTGTAAGTCATTATTAGCAAATGGTGTCCCATTGTCACTATTGATCCTTTCAGGGATGTCCCATCTCGGAATTATCTCAGTAAGCAAAGCCTTGGCTACTGCACTGGCATCCTGTTTAGACGTGGGGAATGCTTCCACCCATTTGGAAAACATATCAACTATTACCAGACAATAGCTTTTCACTTCGCTGGGCGTTAGCTCAATGAAATCCGTCTGTAAATGTACTAAAGGTTTTTGGGGTTGGGGGTGTGCTGCATGACTTATCTGTATTCCCCTTCCCATATTATTAGTGACACAGATAAAACCTTTGGACACATGGTCCTTACCGTGAGTCAGTTTGGCATAGAATGGAAATAATGATGGTGGTAGACAGGGTTTCCCATTGGGACCACCCCATACTCCCTCCCTCACACTGCATCCTGCTTTCGTCTACTTACCTAACACTACGGTCAATTTACCCATGGCCAATCCACCTGACCTGCACATCTTTGGACTGTGGGAGGAAACCGGAGCACACCCACGCAGACACGGGGAGAATGTGCAAACTCCACGCAGAGAGTCGCCTAAGGCGGGAATTGAACCCGGATCTCTGGCGCTGTGAGGCAGCAGTGCTAACCACTGTGCCACCCACAAGCCGTACAACTGCTGTTAGAGTACAAATTTTTATCATAAACATGTAAATCTGCTCAGTTGGTGGCTGCTGGGCTGCCGTTCTCGCTGCTGAGTCTGCCCTTGCGTTTCCTTGGGAAATAAGATCATTATTTTTTGTGTGAGCTTCACACTTAAACACAGCGATTGATTTAGGCAACAGGACCGCTTCCAGGAGGTCGGAAATCAGGTCGCGGTGTGTGATGGGCTTTCTGGTGGAGGCCAAGAATCCCCTGTGTTCCACAGGGTTCCAAAATCATGTACAACCCCAAAGGCATATCTGCTATCGGTGTAAATATTCACTGTCTTTCCCTCAGCCAACTTACAGGCCTCAGTCAAGGCAATCAGCTCCGCTGCTGGCACTGACAGATGAGAAGGGAGTGATCCCACTTTGACTACCTCGTAGATAGTCACTGCATCATACCCAACACAATTCTGGCCTGTCCCCCTGCTCCTGAATGCTGACCCATCCACAAAAAAACTCCATGTCTGGATTCTGACATGGTCAATCCTGCAAATCTGATCTAGGGCTGCAAATTTCATTAGTTACAGCAACACAATCGTGTGGGTCTCTGTCTCCTTCTGTGGGGAGAAGGCTAGCCGGGTTAAGGGCGTTACATCGCTTTATTGTAATATTAGGCGTCTCCAATAACACAGTACTGTATCGGAGCCAACGTGCTGCTGACATGTGTGCGGTCGTTTGCTCGGAAAGCAGTCAGGATCCTGCATGTGGGACCAGAAGGGTTAATGCACCACAGCCGACTATATCCCTGGATGCTCCAACAGCCTTTTCAGCTGCAGTCACAGCTCACAGGCATTGAGGCAATCCTACCACTACGGGATCAAGTTTAGCTGAAAAATATGCTCCCGGCCTCAATCTTCCCCAATGATCCAGGAACACACAGATGTCATGCAGCCACGCTCATCATCTACAGTTTGTACAAAAGGCTGGTTTGGGTTCAGAATCCCCAGTGTAAGTGGAGTTTGGAGAGACCCTTTTTAATTCAGCAAAGGCACTCTCGGCCTCTGGGTCCACTGTAATGGAATCTGGTTCTGCAACCCTTTTCCATGGGCTCTGTCACTTAGGGAGCCTCAAGGGTTGTGTAATGTGTGATAAACATCCTACAGTAGGAGCACATACCCAAAAAGGATAGCAATTGTCTCTTCGGTGAGGCTTTGGAATATTTGCTGGATTGGTTGAACTCTGTCTTGACCAATAGCCTTCCCTTATTCAGATATTCGGTGACCTATGAACGTCACATGCTGTTGCACAAATTGTAGCTTTGTGAGACTGCCTTTGTGCCCTTCCCGCGCTCGATGGCAGAGCAACGGAAGGGTCTCCTTCCACATTGTTCCTTTGTTGGTGCCACAGTCAAGCAATCATCTCCATCCTGCAGCAGCACTGACCCCGGGGTTTGAACAAGAGTCTCCAGACTCCTGTGTAGAGCCCCATTATATATGGTGGGAGACTCACAGTAACCTCGCGTGAAGGTATATGATTTCCCTTTGAATGAAAAAGCGAACCAGAATTGACTATCTGGGTATACCGGTACACTAAAGGAGGCATTTGCTAAATCCACAACAGAGAACCATTTCCTGTCCGGTGGAATTTGTGCCAATATAGTATAGGGATTGGGAACGTTTGGGGCATGTGGAACAACAGCGTCATTGACAGCCTGCAAGTCTCGAATAAATCTCCATTCCTCCGGTTCACCGGGAATGTTTGTCTTTTTGAACGGATAAATGGGGGTTCTCACCGGTGAGTTTTCACAGGGGATTATCACTCCAGCCTTTAGGAGGGATTCAAAGACTGCAGTAATTCCTTATTTGCCTTCGGGTTTTAACAGGTATTGTGCTCTGCAAGGACGATACTCAGACTTCGAGGTTATCCTTATGGGCTCACAGCCCCATATGAGCCCCATATCATGTTTGCCCTTTGTCCAAAACACAGTGGGGACCGTTTTTAATCTTGGGTTTGAGACTTCAATCTTAGGGAAACGCCAGGCTATCCCCCGAGGATTCTCAGGGTTAGCGGGCCTTACCTGGACTGTCCTATCGGCCTGAGTTAGCCAATTTAGTTCCTTCTTATATGTCCGCATATCTGCATTGAACCAGATACCCACATCGTCCCTGAAGACCCAACCTTTCATTCTTTGTGCCTTCAGCACCCATGCTCCTAAATCCTACCACCTGTCACTAGACACCTTCGCCAGTGACACGTGAGACCAGAACCTTCCACATCAACAAAATAGGGTCTACTTGCTGTTACAGATACTTTAGATAAGTTCACACTGATTGCACATCTGTGATCACTCCAATGAAATTCACACAATAACAAATGATCTGGTTTCACCAATCTCCTGAACCAATCCTTCTCATATGGTTCGTCAGGACCATCATGGTGTATATGTGCTGTGCAGTGCAGCATATCTCCATCAAGAAAATCGGTGTTAGTAGGATTTAACATAGTTACTTGCTTCCAGGGCGAGGGAATTGCTCACTGAACTTCTCGCTCTCTGGATTAATAGCCACTCATAGACATACATCAGGGGTCGTAGGTCATATTTTACAGCCTGCACATGGTAAATCGTTTCTTTGAATTATCTGCAAGCCTGTTGGAGTACTGACCAAATCCAATCCGTATGAGATCACGGCCCATCAAATTTAAAGGACAAAATTCCGATAACAAGAAGGAGAATTGGAATGTATCCCTTTAACTAGAGGTGCAGAAAATCTCTCCCGCACCATGACTCCTGATGCACCCATTGTGTTCAGGAACCTTTCACTCATCTTTATTTTTGTCGATTGTATAAACGGGCCTAATGTAAGGATTGAGTATGTGGCCCTGTATCTACCAAAAAGGTAACTGATGTACCTTCACATATAACATAGAGGTGGGCATCGGCTTATACACATCATTGTGATCTCGGACATACCGTCCACACTTTGCAATCTCAGTGCTGAACATTGAGGTGTGATATGTCTCAGTGTGTGAAAGGTTAGTAGAAGAGATGAGCATAAGTGAGTTTTCATTGCCAAGCATAAAGGAAAGAGGCTTACCTGTACCTTGTGGGCTGCCCACCCCTACCTCAGCCTTCCCTTGTTAGTCACCCTCATGTCCCACCTCTAGGGCCGAGTGAGGCTGGCTGTGTGGGCACCGTCTCACCCAGTGGTCCATTGCTCTACAAACAAATCACCCACCAGATCTCCCTCTATCAGTGCCTCTTTTGTGACCTCTTCCTCTTCTGTGACCTCCCCCTCTGCCTCTCTCTCTTCCTGCAGCACCACCCTCCAACAGTTGGGTGACCATTTACATCAGAGTAAGCTGAGCTTTATGTGTTTGCTGTTCCATCTTTAGTTTCTGATTATCCTTCTCTTGGGTAAGCAATATTTCAGTATGTATTGCATGTTGTTCTATCAAATTCAGCTTTCCCGTGTCCCAGGTCTTTTACCTTTTTCACTATTTCTTCCTTCTTTCCATTGATGAAGCTGTTCCTCAGGTGTGCCTCATACAGTGTGATTTCTGCCGTCGTTATGTCCTCATGTCGTCTCAGTGCACTATGGGTGTTATGGACTTCAGTGAGTTACTGGGACACTCTCTCACATTCCCATTGTTTTCACATTGCTGTTTTGGTCATGTCCATTCACACTGGGAATGCCTCCCTACAGGCAGTTGCCAGCACTGTAACAAAAGCATTAAAGTCTTCCTTCTCTTCCACTTGTGGGTTGGCTGCTCTTGCATGGACGTTTGCAGCTGGCCAGGTATCCTTGTGTTTGGTGACATTGGCACCTAGTTTTCATCCCAGGAGACGTCTTATCTATTGTGACGTGGGACGGAACTCAGTACAGAACTTTGTCACTTCTTATTAGCTCCAACCTCGCGTGGGTCAGGCAACTGCCCACAGGCACTTTCCAGATCCTTCATGGTCCATGGCTGGTGGGCCAACACTGGGCGCCCTTCTGGACCTGCAACTTCAACCATTGGGTCTTGCAGAACGACCTGGTTAGATGATCGTACACCAGTACCCTCACCGTGTGACTCATCATCCATCGGGGGGTGATCACGGACAGGCCTTGGATGCCTTTCCACCTTGGAGTGGTCGTCCTTCTTTTGGCCTTTTTGCTTCGGTCTGTTGCGGGTATGGTGCGCTATCGGTGATCTAACAGGCCCTGAGGCGGTGGTCGCTGACGTGGAACTTTCACCAGGCAGATCCCGTAGGGGGGCTGCAGGTCTTGGAGGGAAGTCATCAAGGTCAGGGTCTGAAACAGATTTAAGACACTGTACAGCTTCGTTAGGTTGTTTTCCACATGTGCACTGGTGGTTGTACGTGTATTTGATCGATCCTTTACTTGAGAATTCCTTTCTCTGATATCAGCCTCAGACTTCCACATACAAGAAGCAATCCAATTCATAGCTTCGATCTTTCTGTCCCTTTTCTCCTTCTCTCTCTCCTCCTACCTCAACCTTCATATTTCCAGCTGTTTTTTACTAAAACTTCCTCCCTCCGGAAAACCACATTCCTTAATCCACAATTATAACTGCTTTTCACACTCTGGGCGGTACTTATTTAGCATGTATTGTAATTTTGGTTGGCCATTCCAAATTTTGTGTGGACTCCCCCTTTGTTTGCTCTTGCTGGAGCCCATTTTTAGTGTAATTGCAAAAGTGTTCAGCTCTCTCTCTCTCTCTCTCTCTCTCTCTCTCTCTGTCTCTCGCTCTCGTGGTACAGTTATCTATCCCCTTTTGACTTGCTTTTACCTCCGGAGGTCCCCTCTCACATTGGGCACGTCCACCTCAAGGCCTTGGTTTTAATAAACCAAGAAACCATGTACCTGGTACGTCTTCGGCGAGTCCAACTCAGCCAGTGGTGGTTCCAAGTCTAAAACCAGCCTTAACCTTGCTGTCTCCTAAACACTTTTCAGACAGCAATCCCCTTCCCCTTGGGGTTTTACTCTAATACCACGTGAGAGTTCACTGAACCCTTTTCCTGCTGTATTTATTCCCTAAGAATGACTCTCTATGTAGGATTACGTAAACCACGACTCTTACCCGACCTTAATTGATTATAAACCCCGGCGCTAGGGCAATCTACAGATTCCCAGTCCTCTCACGCAAAAGGGCCAATTCAGCGCTCGAGATGAAGTGAAAGACCTTCAAGGCGCTGGCACCTGCGCTTCCTGGGAATCTTCAGAATCTCATCCAGTCGCGGGGTCCCAGGACGAGCCCCCAAGTTTACTGGCATGGAAATTAAATTGACTTGACTCAATAATTAGCAAGAGCAAAGCAAAGGTCTTTATTAAAAAAATTGCAAGATTGACCCATTACACTAAGTCAGATGCTCAATGCAATAAGTCCCCAAACATTTACACAGACACCTGCCTTATAGCGTTCCTTACCACACTCTCAAGGGCAGAGACTGGGGAAACTCAAGTTGTTATCCTCTCATCCCCTGGTGCTAGAAGTAACAGTTATTCAGCTTTCGCTGAGTTCGACTATCGCAAGGTCGAGTTGAATGCTTACAGAAATCAAACAGGTAAGCTAACTGCAACCCTTCATCAAAGCATCGTTTACAAAGCTCAGCACAGCATTGATTTAAACAAAGCATTCTCTTTAAACTTTACAGTAAATAGATAATTAATTTCACAGCAAATGGATAGTTTTCTATTACAGTCACAGTGTGTTCAGAGAGTCAGAGAGTGTCACAATGAGTCTCAGAGAGAGTCACAGTGAGTCAGAGTGTCATAGTGTGTCTCAGGGTGTGTCTTAGAGAGGGTCTCAGTGTGTCCCATTGTGTCTCAGAGAGTGTCACAGTGTATCAGAGAGAGGCAGGGAATGTCATAGTGTGTCAGAGAGTGTCACAGTGTGTCAGAGAATATCACAGTGTGTCTCAAAGACAGTCAGAGCGTATCAAAGTGCATCAGAGAGTGGCACAGTATGTCCCAGACAATGCCAGGGAGTGTCACAGTGGGACTCAGAGAGTGTCAGAGAGAGAGTCAGAGAGTGTCACTGTGTGCTTCAGAGAGTGTCAAAGAGGGTCAGACAGTGTAACAGTATGTCTCAGAGAGTGTCAGAGATAGTCAGGGAGTGTCACAGTGTGTCACAGTCTGTTAGAGAGTGTCACAGTATGTCTCAGAGTGCATCAGAGATTATCACAGTGTCTTAGAGAGGGATACCGTATTTCTCTGAGAGTGTCAGAAAGTGCCACAGTGTCTTAGATATTGTCACAGTGTGTCAGAGATTGTCATAGTGTGTCAGATAGATTCAGAGAGTGTCACAGTGTGTCAGAGAGTGTCACAGTACGTTTCAGAGAGTGTCAGAGATAGTCAGAGAGTGTCAGAGAGAGTCAAAACGTGTCACAGCCTGTCAGAGAATGCCACAGTGTGTTTCAGAGAATGTCAGAGAGAGTCAGAGACAGTCAAATACGTGTCACAGTGTGTCACAGTCTGTCAGAGAGTGTCACAGTAAGTTTCAGAGAGTGTCAGAGAGGGTCAGCATTTGTCTAAGAGAGGGTCAGAGAGGGTCAGAGAGTGACACAGTGTCATTGAGAATGTCACGATGTGTCAGAGAGTGTCGCAGTGTGTCACAGTGTGTTTCAGAGTGTGTTAGAGAGAGTCTGAGAGTGTCTCAGTGTGTCATACTATATCTCAGAGAGTGTCCGAGAGAGCCAGAGTGTGTCTCAGTCTGTATCAGAGTGTCAGAGAGAGTCAGAAAGTGTCACAGTGTGTCTCAGAGAGTTTCACAGTGTCACCGTGAATGTCATAGTGTGTCAGAAAGTGTCACAATGTGTCACAATCTGTCAGAGAGAGTCAGAGAGTTTGAGAGAGATTCAGAAGTTGTCACAGTTTGTCACACTCTGTCTCAGAGAGTGACCGAGTGTCTTAGAGAGAGAGGCAGGGAGTGTCACAGTGTGTGTCAGAGAGTGTCACAGTGTGTTTCTGAGGGTCAGAGAGAGAGACAGAACGTGTCACAGTGCGTCTCAGAGAGTGTCACAGCATCTGACAGAACGTCACCGTGTGACTGAGAGTGTCACAGTGTGTTACAAAGAGTGCCAAAGAGGGTCTGACAGTGTAACAGTGTTTCCCAGAGAGTGTCACAGTGTGTCTCAGGGAGTATCAGAGAGAGTCAGGGAGTGTCATAGTGTGTCACAGTGTGTTCGAGAGTGTCACAGTATGTCTCAGAGAGCGTCGGAGATTATCACAGTGTCTTAGAGAGGGATACAGTATGTCTCTGAGAGTGTCAGAAAGTGTCACAGTGTCTTAGAGAGTGTCACAGTGTGTCAGAGATTGCCATAGTGTGTCAGATAGATTTAGACAGTGTCAGTGTGTGTCAGAGAGTCGGAGAGTGGCACAGTGTGTTTCAGAGGGTGTCAGAGAGTGTCACAGTCGGTCTCAGAGATTGTCAGAGTGTGACAGAGTGTCTCTGAGAATGTCACCGTGTGTCGGAGAGTGTAGCAGTGTGTCACAGGATGCTTCAGAGTGTGTTAGCGAGAGTCGGAGAGTGTCACAGTGTGTTATACTATATCTCATAGAGAGCCCGAGAGAGCGAGAGAGTGTCTCAGTCTGTATCAGAGTGTCAGAGAGAGTCACAAAGTGTCAGTGTGTCTCAGAGAGTTTCACAGTGTCTCAGAGAATGCCACAGTGTGTTAGAAAGTGTCGCAGTGTGTCACAATCTGTCAGAGAGAGTCATAGTGTGTGTCAGAGAGTGTGAGTGGGAGTCAGAAGATGTCACAGTGTGTCACACTCTGTCTCAGAGAGTGACCGAGTGTCTTAGAGAGAGAGGCAGGGAGTGTCACAGTGTGTCTCAGAGAGTGTCACAGTGTGTTTCTGAGGGTCAGAGAGAGAGACAGAATATGTCACAGTGTGTCTCAGAGTGTGTCACAGCATCTGAGAGAACGTCACTCTGTGTCAGAGAGTGCCACAGTGTATTACAGAGTGTGCCAAAGAGGGTCAGACAGTGTAACAGTGTGTCCCAGAGAGTGTCACAGTGTGTCTCAGGGAGTATCAGAGAGAGTCAGGGAGGGTCACAGTGTGTCACAGTCTGTTAGAGAGTGTCACAGTATGTCTCAGAGAGCGTCAGAGATTATCACAGTGTCTTAGAGAGGGATACAGTATTTCTCTGAGAGTGTCAGAAAGTGTCACAGTGTGGCAGAGATTGTTATAGTGTGTCAGATAGATTCAGAGAGTGTCACAGTGTGTCAGAGTGTGTCACAGTGTGTCTCACAGAGTGTCAGAAAGTGTACCAGCTTCTAAGTGGGTGTCAAAGTGTGTCAGGGATTGTCACAGTGTGTCAGTGAGAGAGAGAGAGTCAGAGAGTGTCACAGTGTGTCAGCGAGTGTCATAGTGTGTCTCAGAGAGAGTCAGAGAGTGCTGCATGCAGAGACAAACAGTATCACAGTGTGTCACAGTCTGTCAGAGAATGTCACAGTGTTTCTCAGAGAGTGACAGAGAGAGTCGGAGAGTGGCACAGTGTTTTTCATAGAGTGTCAGAGAGAGTCAAAACGTGTCACAGTCTGTCACAGTCTGTCAGAGAGTGTCACAGTACGTTTCAGAGAGTGTCAGAGATTGTCAGAGAGTGTCAGAGAGGGTCAAAACGTGTCACAGTCTGTCACAGCCTGTCAGAGAGTGCCACTGTGTGTTTCGGAGAATGGCAGAGAGAGCCACGGTTTGTTTCAGAGAGTGTCACAGTGTCTCACAGTCAGTCAGAGAGTGTCAGAGAGAGTCAGAGAGTGTCACAGTGTGTCTCAGAGATTTTCAGAGAGTGTCTCAGTGTGTCACAGTCTGTCAGAGAGTGTCAGTTTGTCTCAGAGAGTGTCAGATAGAGTCTGAAAGTGTCACCGTGTGTCTCAGAGTGTGTCATAGTGTGTCACAGTCTGCCAGAAAGTGTCACAGTGTGTTTCAGAGAGTGTCAGAGAGTGTCACAGTCGGTCTCAGAGATTGTCAGAGTGTGACACAGTGTCTCTGAAAATGTCACCGCGTGTCAGAGAGTGTCGTAGTGTGACACAGTGTGTTTCAGAGTGTGTTAGAGAGTCGGAGAGTGTCACAGTGTGTCATACTGTATCTTAGAGAGTGTCCAAGAGAGCCAGAGAGTGTCTCAGTCTGTATCAGAGTGTCAGAGAGAGTCAGAAAGTGTCACAGTGTGTCTCAGAGAGTTTCACAGTGTCTCAGAGAATGTCACAGTATGTCAGAAAGTGTCACAGTGTGTCACAATCTGTCAGAGAGAGTCATAGTGTGTCTCAGAGAGTGTGAGAGAGAGTAGGAAGATGTCACAGTGTGTCACACTCTGTCTCAGAGAGTGACCGAGTGTCTTAGAGAGAGAGGCAGGGAGTGTCACAGTGTGTCTCAAAGAGAATCACGGTGTGTTTCTGAGGGTCAGAGCGAGAGACAGAATATGTCACAGTGCGTCTCAGAGAGTGTCACAGCATCTGAGAGAATGTCACCGTGTGTCAGAGAGTGTCGCGGTGTGTTACAGAGAGTGCCAAAGAGGGTCAGACAGTGTAACAGTGTGTCCCAGAGAGTGTCACAGTGTGTCTCAGGGAATATCAGAGAGAGTCAGTGAGGGTCACAGTGTGTCACAGTCTGTTGGAGAGCATCACAACATGTCTCAGAGAGCATCAGAGATTATCACAGTGTCTTAGAGAAGGATACAGTATGTCTCTGAGAGTGTCAGAAAGTGTCACAGTGTCTTAGATAGTGTCACAGTGTGTCAGAGATTGTCGTAGTGTGTCAGATAGATTCAGAGAGTGTCACAGTGTGTCAGAGAGTTCAACAGTTTGTCTCACAGAGTGTCAGAAAGTGTCACAGCGTCTCAGTGGGTGTCACAGTGTGTCAGGGATTGTCACAGTGTGTCAGAGCGAGAGAGAGTCAGAGAGTGTCACAGTGTGATAGCGAGTGTCATAGTGTGTCTCAGAGAGAGTCAGAGAGTGCTGCATGCAGAGTCAAACAGTATCACAGTGTGTCACAGTCAGTCAGAGAATGTCAGAGAGAGTCAGAGAGTGTCACAGTGTCTCACAGTCAGTCAGAGAGTGTCAGAGAGAGTCAGAGAGTGTCACAGTGTGTCTCAGACAGTGTCGGTGAGAGTCAGATAGTGTCCCAGTCTGCCAGACAGTGTCACAGTGTGTCTTGGAGATTTTCAGAGAGTGTCTCAGTGTGTCACAGTCTGTCAGAGAGGGTCAGTTTGTCTCAGAGAGTGTCAGATAGAGTCTGAAAGTGTCACCGTGTGTCTCAGAGTGTGTCGCAGTGTGTCACAGTCTGTCAGAAAGTGTCACAGTATGTTTCAGAGAGTGTCAGAGAGTGTCACAGTGCGTCTCAGAGAGTGTCAGTGTGTGACACAGTGTCTCTGAGAATGTCACCGTGTGTCAGAGAGTGTCGCAGTGTGTCACAGTGTGTTTCAGAGTGTGTTAGAGAGAGTCTGAGAGTGTCACAGTGTGTTATACTATATCTCAGAGAGTGTCCGAGAGAGCCAGAGTGTGTCTCAGTCTGTATCAGAGTGTCAGAGAGAGTCAGAAAGTGTCACAGTGTGTCTCAGTGAGTGTCACAGTGTCACAGAGAATGTCACAGTATGTCTGAAAGTGTCACAGTGTGTCACAATCTGTCAGAGAGAGAGTCAAAGTCTGTGTCGGAGAGTGTGAGAGAGAGTCAGAAGATTGTCACTGTGTGTCAGAGAGAGAGAGTCAGAGAGTGTCACAGTGTGTCAGCGAGTGTCATAGTGTGTCTCAGAGAGAGTCAGAGAGTGCTGCATGCAGAGTCAAACAGTATCACAATGTGTCACAGTCTGTCGGAGAATGTCACAGTGTTTCTCAGAGAGTGACAGAGAGAGTCGGAGAGTGGCACAGTGTGTTTCAGAGAGTGTCAGAGAGAGTCAAAACGTGTCACAGTGTGTCACAGTCTGTCAGATAATGTCACAGTGTTTCTCAGAGAGTGACAGAGAGAGTCGGAGAGTGGAATAGTGTATCAGAGATTGTCACAGTGTCTCACAGTCAGTCAGAGGATATCAGAGAGAGTCAGAGAGTGTCACAGTCTGTCTCAGACAATATCAGTGAGAGTCAAAGTGCCACAGTCTGCCAGAGAGTGTCACAGTGTGTCTCGGAGATTTTCAGAGAGTGTCTCAGTGTGTCACAGTCTGTCAGAGAGAGTCAGTTTGTCTCAGAGAGTGTCAGATATAGTCTGAAAGTGTCACCGTGTGTCTCAGAGTATGTCACAGTGGGTCACAGTCTGTCAGAAAGTGTCACAGTGTGTTTCAGAGAGTGTCAGAGAGTGTCACAGTCGGTCTCAGAGAGGGTCAGAGTTTGACACAGTGTGTCACAACCTGTCAAATAGTGTCATAGTCTGTCTCAGAGTGTATCAGAGAGAGTCAGAGAGTAGAATAGTGTGTCTCAGAGAGTTTCACAGTGTGTCACAGTCTTTCTGAGATTGTTACAGTATATTTCAGAGTGTGTCAGAGAGAGTCAGAGAGTGTAACAGTGTGTCTCAGAGAGTTTCACAGTGTGTCACAGTCTTTCAGAGAAGGTTACAGTATATTTCAGAGTGTGTCAGAGAGAGTCAGAGAGTGTCACAGTGTGTCATACTTTGTCTCAGAGAGTGTCAAAGAATGTCAGTGTTTGTCTCAGAGAATGTCACAGTCTGTCAGAGAGCCAGATAGAGTCAGAGTGTCTCACAGTGTGTCACAGTCTGTCGGAGGGTGTCACAGAGTGCCTCAGAGTGACCCAGAGAGTGTCAGAGTGTCTCTCAGTGTGTCACAGACTGTCAGAGAGTGTCACAGGGTGTCTCAGTGTGTCAGAGAGAGTCACAGAGTGTCACAGCATGTCTAAGAGAGTGTCACAGAGCATCAGAGAGTGTCACAGTCTGTCTCAGAGTGGGTCAGAGTGTGTCACAGTCTGTCAGAGAGTGTCACAGAGTTCCTCAGAAAGTGCCAGAGAAAGTCAGAGAATGTCACAATGTGTCATAGTCTGTCGGAGAGTGTCATAGTGTCTGTCAGAGACAGTCAGAGAGTGTAACACTGAGTCTCAGAGAGTGTCACATTGTGTCTCAGAGAGTCCGAGAGAGTCAGTGAGAGTCAGAAAGTGTCACAGTGTGTCTCAGAGAGTGTCACAGTGTGTCTCAGAGTGTCAGAGTCAGAGTCAGTGAGAGTCAGAAAGTGCCTCAGAGAGTTTCACAGTGTGTCACATTGTGTCAGGGAAGGTTATAGTGTATTTCCAAGTGTGTCAGAGTCTGAGAGTGTCACAGTGAGTCATACTGTGTCTCAGAGCGTGTCAGCATTTGTCACAGATAATGTCACAGTCTGTGAGAGAGTGCGACAGTCTGTTGCAGAGAGGGTCAGAGTGTGTCACAGAGAGTGACAGAATGAGTCAGAAAGTGTCACAGTGTGTCTCAGAGAGTGTCTCCGTGTGTCACAATCTGTAAGAGAAGGCTACAGTGTATTTCCGAGTGGGTCAGAGAGAGTCAGACATTGTCACAGTGTGTCATACTGTGTTGCAGAGATTTTCAGAGACAGTCAGCATTTGTCTCCAAGAGGGTCACCGTCTGTGAGAGAGTGTTATAGTGTGTCTCAGAGAGTGAGAGAAAGGGTCAGAGAGTGTCACAGTGTGTCTAAGATAGTGTCAGAGAAAGTCAGAGAGTGTCACAGTTTGTCACAGTCTGTCAAAGAGTGTCACAGTGTGCTTCAGAGACTGTCAGAGAAAGTAAGAATGTCACAGTGTGTCACAGTCTGTCAGAGAGTATCATAGTGTGCCTCGGAGAGAAACAGAGAGAGTCAGAGACTGACACAGTGTGTCACGGTCTGTCAGAAATTGTTACAGTGCGTTTCAGATAGCGTCAGAGAGAGTCAGAGAGTATCATAGTGTGCCTTGGAGAGAGACAGAGATTGACACAGTGTGTCACGGTCTGTCAGAAATTGTTACAGTGCGTTTCAGATAGCGTCAGAGAGAGTCAGAGAGCATCACAGTGCATCGTACTATGCCTCAGAGGGAGTCAGAGGGAGTCAGAGAGTGTCACAGTCTGTCTCAGAGAGGGTCGGAGAGTGTCACACTGTCTCAGAGTATGTCACAGAGTGTCGGAGTGAGTCACAGTGCGTCTCAGAGCGAGTCAGAGAGAATCAGAGAGAGTCACAGTGTGTCTAAGAGAGGGTCAGAGATTGTCTCAGAGAGAGTCACAGTCTGTCAGAGAGTTTTACACTGTGTCTCAGTGAGTGACAAAAAAGAGGGAGAGAGTGTCACAGACTGTCTCAGAGAGTGTCAGAGAGTGTCACACTGTCTCAGAGTATGTCACAGAGTGTCGGAGTGAGTCACAGTGTGCCTCAGAGTCAGTCAGAGAGTGCCACAGTGCGTCTCAGAGGGAGTCAGAGAGAATCAGAGAGTGTCACAGTGTGTCACAGTCTGTCAGAGAGTGTCACAGTTTATCTCAGAGAGTGTCATTGAGAATTAAAGAGTGTCACAGTGTGTGACAGTCTGTCAGAGAGTGTCACAGTGCATCTCAGAGAGTGTCATTGAGAATTAGAGAGTGTCACAGCGTGTCACAGTCTGTCAGAGAGTGTCACAGTGCATCTCAGAGAGTGTCATTGAGAATTAGAGAAAGTCAGATAGAGTCACAGTTTGTCTCAGAGAGTGTCACAGTGTGTCATACTGTGTCTCAGAGAGAGTCAGAGTGTGTCACAGTCTGTCTCAGAGAGTTTCAGAGAGGGTCCGAGTGTGTGACAGTGTGTCACAAAGTGTCCGAGAGAGTCAGAGAGTGTTACAATGTGCTCAGAGAGAGTTAGAGAGTTTCACAGTGTGTGTCAGAGAGTGTCAGAAAGTGTCACAGTTTCTCAGAGAGTGTCAGAGAGGGTCAGAGAATCTCATAGTGTTTCTCAGAGAGTGTCAGAGAGTGTTACAGAGTGTTTCAGCGAGTGTCAGAGAGAGTCAGAGGGTGTCACAGTGTGTCTCAGAGAGTGTCATAGTGTTTCTCTAAGTTTTTTACACTGTGTCTCAGAGAGGGTCAGAGTGAGTCAGAGAGTGTCATATTGTGCCCCAGAGAGTATCAGAGAGAGTGTGGAAGTGTCACAGTGTGTCTCAGAGAGTGTCAGAGAGTGTCATAGTGTGTCTGAGTGAGTGTCAGAGCGATTCAGAGAGTGTTACAGAGTGTCTCACAGGGTCAGAATATGTCTCAGAGAGTCCGAGATAGTCAGAGAGTGTCACAGTGTGCCTAGGAAAGTGTCACAGTCTGTCAGAGAGTGTCACAGTGTGCCTCAGAGAGAGTCATAGAATGTCACAGAGTTTCATAGTCTGTCAGAGAATGTCATGCTGTGTCATAATGTGACTCAGAGAGTGTCACAGAGTCTTACAGTGCGTTTCAGAGAGTGTCAGAGAGTGTCAGAAAGTGTCACAGTCGGTCAGAGAGTGTCGCAGTGTGTCACAGAAAATGTCACAGTCTATCACAGTCGGTCAGAGAGTGTCACAGTGTGTCTCAGAGAGTGTTACAGTGTCTCAGAGAATGTTACCATGTGTGAGAGAGTGTCACAGTCGGTCAGAGAGTGCCACAGTGTGTCTCAGAGAGTGTCAGAGAATGTCACCGTGTGTCATAGTCTGTCGGGGTGTGTCATAGTGTGTCTCGGAAAGTGTCAGAGAGGGTTAGAGAGGGTCACAGTGTGTCTCAGATAGACAGAGATAGTCAGAAGGTGTAACAGTGTGTCTCAGAGAATGTCACCATGTGTCACAGTCTGTAAGAGAAGGTTACATTATATTACAGAATGTATCAGAAAGAGCCAGAGAGTGTGACAGTGTGTCATACTGTGTCTCAGAGAGTGTCAGGCAGGGTCAGCATTTGTCTCAGAGAATGTCACAGTCTGTGAGAGAGTGTCACAGTGCGTCTCAGAGAGTCAGAGAATGTCACAGTGCATCTCAGATTGTCAGAGAGTGCCATAGTGTGTCTCAGAGAGTGTGAGAGAGATTCAAAAAATGTCACAGTGTGTCTCAGAGAGTGATCGAGTGTCTCAGCGAAAGAGACAGAGAGTGTCACAGTGTGTCTCAGAGAGTGTCACAGTGTGTATCAGAGTGTCAGAGAAGAAAAGTAAGTGTCACAGTGAGTCTCAGAAAGTGTCACAGTGTCTCAGAAAATGTCACCGTGTGTCAGAGAGTGTACAGTGTGTCAGAGAGTATCACAGTGTGTCAGAGAGAGTGTCAGAGAGAGTTAGAGAGTGTCACAGTGTGTCTCAGAGAGTGTCAGAGAATGTCATAGTGTGTCTTAGTGAGTGTCAGAGCGATTCAGAGAGTGTTACAGCGTGTCTCAGAGAGGTTCAGAGAGTGTCACAGCGTGTCTCGGAGAGGTTCAGAGAGTGTCACAGCGTGTCTCAGCGTGTCAGAGAGAGACAGAGAGTGTCACAGTGTCTCAGAGAATGTCACCATGTGTGAGAGAGCGTCTCAGTCAGTTAGAGAGTGTCACAGTGTGTCTCAGAGAGTCAGAGAATGTCACAGTGTGTCACAGTCTGTCAGAGAGTGTCACAGTATGTCTCAGAGAGTGTCAGAGAATGTCACAGTGTGCCAAAGCCTGTCAGAGAGTGTCATAGCGTGTCTCAGAGAGGGTCAGAGAGGGTCAGAGAGTGTCACAATTTGTCTTAGATAAACACAGATAGTCAGAAAGTGTCACAATGTGTCTCAGAAAGTGTCACAGTGTGTCTTAGAGAGTGTCACAGTGTGTCACAGTCTGTACGAGAAGGTTACAGTGTATTTCAGAGTGTATCAGAGAGAGTCAGAGAGTGTGACATTGTGTCATACTGTGTCAGACAGGGTCAGCATTTGTCTCAGGGAATATCACAGCCTGTGAGAGAGTGTCACAGTGCGTCTAAGAGTGTCAGAGAGAGTCACAGTGTGTCTCAGAGAGAGTAAGAGAATGTCACAGTGTGTCTCAGAGATTGTGAGAGCGATTTTACAAATGTCACATTGTGTCTCAGAGTGTCAGAGATAGTCAGAGAGTGTCACAGTGTGATTGGAGAGTGTCACAGTGTGTCACAGTCTGTCAGAGAGTGTCACAGTGTGCCTCAGAGAGAGTGAGATAAAGTCAGAGAATGTTATAGTGTGTCTCAGAGAGTGTCAGAGAGTGTCATAGAGTGTTACAGTATGTCTCAGAGAGGGTCAGAGAGTGTCACAGTGTGTCACAGAAAATGTCACAGTCTACCACAGTTAGTCAGAGAGTGTCACAGTGTCTCAGAGAATGTTACCATGAGTGAGAGAGTGTCACAGTTGGTCAGAGAGTGTCACAGCGTGTCAGAGAGTGTCACAGTGTGTCACAGAGAGTGTCACAGTCCGTCACAGTCTGTCAAAGACTGTCATAGTGTGTCTCAGAGAGTCAGAGAGAGTCAAAGAATGTCACAGTGTGTCACAGTCTGTCAGAGAGTGTCACACGATGTTTCAGAGAGTGTCTGAGAGTGCCACAGTGTGTCTCAGAGAGTGTCAGAAAGGATCGGAGATTGTCACAGTGCGTCTCAAAGTGTCAGAGAGGGTCAGAGAATGTCACAGTGTGTCTACGTTAGATTCAGAGAGAGTCAGGGAGTGTCACAGGGTGCCACAGTCTGTCAGACTGTGTCACAGTGTGCCTCAAAGTGAGTCAGAGAGTGTCACAGCGTGTCTGAAAGTTTCAGAGAGAGTCAGAGAGTGTCATAGTCTGTCAGAGAGTCTCACAGTGTGTCTAAGAGTGTCTCAGAGAGAGTCAGAAAGTGTCACAATCTGTCAGTGTCACAGTGTGTCTCAGAGTCAGAGAGAGTCAGAAAGTGTCACAGTCAGTCTTTGAGAGTGTCTCAATGTGTCACAGTCTGTCAGAGTGTCACAGTGTGTCTAAGAGAGTTTCCGAGGGAGTCAGGTGTGTTTCAGAGAGTGTCACAGTGTGTCTGAGAGAATCACAGAGAGTCAGAAAGTGTCACAATGTGTCATACAGTGTCGCAGAGAGTGTCAGTGAGGGTAAGCATTTCACTCAGAGAGGGTCACAGTCTGTGAGAGAGTGTCTCAGTGTGTCTCAGAGAGTGTCAGAGTGAGTCAGAGAGTGTCACAGTCTGTCTCAGAGAGAGTCTGAGCCGGTCAGAGAGTGTCACAGGGTTTCTCCGGGAGTGTCACAGTGTCTCAGAAAATGTCACCGTGTATCAGAGAGTGTCACAGTGCGTCAGGGACTATCCCAATGTGACTCAGAGTGTGTCAGAGAGGGACAGAGAGTGTCACAGAGTGTTCTAGAGTGTCAGAGAGAGACACAGAGGGTCACAGTGTGTCTCAGAGTGTCAGAGAGAGTCAGAGAGTATCACAGTGTGTCTCAGAGAGTGTCACAATGTGTCTCAGAGTGTCAGAGATAGTCAGAGAGTGTCACAGTTTGTCACAGTTTGTCAGAGAGTGTCACAATGTGCCTCAGAGAGAGTCAGAGAAAGTCAGACAATGTCACAGTGTTTCATAATCTGTCAGAGAGTGTCATAGTGTGTCTCAGAGAGTGTCATAGAGTGTTACAGTGTGTCTCAGAGTGTGTCAGAGAGTGTCATAGTGTGTGTCAGAGCGATTCAGGGAGTGTTACAATGTGCCTCAGAGAGGGACAAAGAGTGTCACAGTGTGTTCCAGTGTCACAGAGAGTCACAGAGAGGCACAGTGAGTCTCAGCATGTCAGAGAGAGTCAGTGTGTCTCAGAGAGTGTCACAGTGTGTCTCAGAGAGTGTCACAGTGTGTCTCAGAGTGTCAGAGATAGTCAGAGAGTGTCACAGTCTGTCACAGTCTGTCAGAGAGTGTCACAATGTGCCTCAGAGAGATTCAGAGAAAGTCAGACAATGTCACAGTATTTCATAATCTGTCAGAGAGTGTCATAGTGTGTCTCAGAGAGTGTTACAGTGTGTCTCAGACAGTGTCAGACAGTGTCACCGTCTCTCAGAGAGTGTCACAGTGTGTCAGAGAGTCTCAAGTGTGTCTCAGAGAGTGTCACAGTCGGTCAAAGAGTGCAACAGTGTGTTTCAGAAAGGGTCTGCGAGTGTCACAGTGTGTATCAGAGAGTCAGAGAATGTCAGTGTGTCACAGTCTGTCAGAGAGTGTCACAGTGTGTCTCAGAGAGTGTCAGAGAATGTCACAGTGTGTCATAGCGTGTCTCAGAGAGTGCCAGAGAGGGTCAGAGAGTGTCAAAATTTGTCTTAGATAAACAGAGATAGTCAGAAAGTGTCACAATGTGTCTCAGAAAGTGTCACAGTGTGTCTCCGAGAGTGTCAGAGACTGTCACATCCTGTCTCAGAGGGTGTCAGAGAGAATCAGCATGTGTCTCAGAGAGTCAGAGTGGCACAGTGTGTCACAGTGCGTCGCAGAGTGCCGCAGTGTGTCTCAGAGAGTGTCACAGTGTCTCAGAGAGTCAAAGATTGTCACAGTGTGCCTCCGAGCATGTCAGGCTGGATCAGAGAGTGTCACAATGCGTCTATGAGAGTGTCAGAGAGAGTCAGAGAGTGTCACAGTCTGTCAGAGAGTATCACAGTGTGTCTCAGTGAGTGTCACAGTGTGTCTACGAGAGTCTCTGAGAGTGTCATAGTGTCACAGTCTGTCAGAGAGTGTCACAGTGAGTCTCAGTGAGTGTCACAGGGTGTCTCAGAGAGTCACAGTCTGTCTTTGAGAGTGTCGAAGTGTGCCACAGAGAGTGTCAGACAGAGTCAGAGAGTGCCACAGTGTGTTTAAGAGAGTTTCAGAGAGAGTCACAATGTGTCTAAGAGAGAGTCACAGCGTGTCTCAGAGAGAGTCACAGTGTGTCTCAGAGAGTCAGAGTCAGAACGTGTCACAGTCTGTCTCATAGAGTGTCACAGTGTCTCACAGTCTGTCAGTAAAGGTTACATGTATTTCAGAGTGTGTCAGAGAGAGTTAGAGAGTGTCACAGTGAGTCCTACTGTGTCTCACAGAGTGTCAGAGAGTGTCAGCATTTGGCTCAGAGAGGGTCACAGTCTGAGAGAGAGTGTTATAGTGTGTCTCAGAGAATGAAAGAATGACTCAGAAAGTGTCACAGAGTGTCTCAGACAGAGTCAGAGAGTGTCACAGTGTGCCTACGAGAGTGTTAGAGAAAGTCAGAGAGTGTCACAGTTTGTCACAATCTATCAGAGAGGGTTACAGATGTCGTGCTGTGCCTCAGAGAGTGTCAGGGAGAGTCACAGTGTGTTTAAGAGAGACTCACAGCATGTCTCAGAGTGTCAGAGAGAGTCGGAACGTGTCACAGTCTGTCTCTGAGTGTGTCACAGTGTGTCACACTCTGTCAGAGAAGGTTACAGTATATTTTGGAGTGAGTCAGAGAGGTTCAGAAGTATCACAGTCTGTCAGAGAGTGTCACAGTGTGCCTCAGAGAGTGCCAGAGAGAGACAGAGAGTGTCACAGTATGTCATATTGTGCCTCACAGTGTCAGAGTGAGTCGACCAGTGTCACAGTGCGTCTCAGAAAGAGTCAGAGAGTCAGAGCAGATCAGAGAGTGTGACAGTGTGTCTCAAAGAGTGTTACAGTGTGTCTAAGAGAGTATCAGAAAGAGTCAGAGAGTGTCACAGTCTGTCAGAGAGTGTCACAGTGTGCCTCAGAGAGTGTCACAGTGTGTCTCTGAGAGAGTCAGAGAGGGTCAGAGTGGGTCAGAGCGTGTCACAGTGTGTCTCAGGGAGTCGGAGAGAGACAGAAAGTGTCACAGTGTGTCTCAGAGAGTGTCACAGTGTCTCAGAAAATGTCACACTAGTATCAAAGAGTGTCACCGTCCGTGAGAGAGTGTCATCGTGTGTCACAGAAAGTGTCCCAGTCTGTCACAGTCTGTCAGAGAGCGTTCCCGTGTTTCTTCAGAGAGTGTGAGAGCGCGTCGCAGGGTATCTCAGAGAGAGTCAGAGAGTGTCACAGTGTGTCTCAAAGAGTGTGAGAGAGAGTCAAAAAATGTCACAGTGTGTCTCAGAGAGTGTCAGAGAGGGACGGAGAGTGTCACAGTGTTTTCCAGAGTATCGGAGAGAGTCACAGAGTGTCACAGTGTGTCTCAGATGTCAGAGACAGTCATAGAGTGTCACAGTCGGTGAGAGAGTGTCACAGTGTGTCTCAGAGAGTGTCAGAGTGAGTCAGAGAGTGTCGCAGTGTGTCATACTGTGCCTCATAGAGTGCCACAGAGAGTCAGACTGTATCACAGTGTATCTCAGAGAGTTAGAGTATGTCACAGTCTGTCTCAAAGAGTGACACCGGGGGTCACGCTCTGTCAGAGAAGGCTACAGTATATTTTAGAGTGAGTCAGAGGGAGTCAGAAGGTGTCACAGTCTGTCTTTGAGAGTGTCTCAGTGTGTCACAGTCTGGCAGAGAGTGTCACAGTGGTCTCTGATAGGATAAGAGAGTACAGTGCATCTCAAATTGTCAGAGCGAGTCAGAGAGTGTCCCAGTGTGTCTCAGCGAGTGTCAGAGTGTGTCGCAGTGTGTCACAGTCTGTCAGAGAGTGTCACAGTGTGTCTCAACATGTGTCAGAGAGTGTCACAGTGTGTTTCAGAGAAAGTCAGACAGTGTCACAGCGTGTCTCAGAGAGTGTCAGCGAGTGTCACAGTGTGTCTAAAAGTGTCAGAGAGAGTTAAAGAGCGTCACAGTGTGTGTCTAAGAATGTCAGATAGGATCAGAGAGTGTCACAGTGTGTCTCAAAGTGTCAGAGAGTGTCAGAGAGTGTCACAGTGTGTAACAGCCTGTCAGAGAGTGGCACAGTGTGGCTGAGAGAGTATCTCAGTGTGTCACAGTCTGTCAGAGAGTGTCACAGTGTCTTTCAGAGAGAGTTAGAGAGTGTCACAGTGTGTCACAGCGTGTCAGAGAGTGTCACAGTGCTTTTCAGATAGTATCAGAGAGTGTCACAGTGCGTCTCAAATTGTCAGAGAGTGTCACAATGTGTCTCACAGAGTGACAGAGTGTGTCTGAGTGTGTTACAGTCTGTCAGAGGGTGTCACATTGCGTCTCAAATTGTCAGAGAGGGTCCCAATGTGTTCCAGAGAGTATCAGAGAGTGTCACAGTGTTTCACAGTCTCTCAGAGAGTGTCACAGAGTGTTTCAGAGAGAGTCAGAAAGTGTCACAGTCTGTCTCAGAGAGTGTCACAGTGTGTCACAGCCTGTCAGAGAAGGCTACAGTATATTTCAGAGTGAGTCAGAGAGAGTCAGAAAGTGTCACAGTCTGTCTTTGAGAGTGTCTCAGTGTGTTGCAGTCGTTCAGACAGTGTCATAGTGTGTCACATAAACTGTCACAGTCTGTCAGAACGTGACACAGTGTGTCTCAGAGAGTGTCAGAGAGAATCAGCATGTGTCACAGTCTGTCACAGAGTGTCACAGTGTGTCTCAGAGAGTGTCAGAGAGTGTCACAGTGTGTCTCAGAGAGTGTCAGAGAGAGTCAGAGAATGTCACAGTTTGTCACAACCTGTCAGAGAGTGTCACAGTGTGTCGTGCTGTGCCTCAGAGAGTTTCAGAGAGTGTCACATTCTGTCTCAGAGAGTGTCAGACAGATTCAACATGTGTCTCAGAGAGTCAGAGAGTGTCACAGTGTGTCACAGTGTGTCACAGAGTGTCACAGTGTGTCTCAGAAAGTGTCAGAGAGTGTCACAGTGCATCTCAGAGAGTCAGAGAGTGTCACAGTGTGTCTCAGCGAGTGTAAGAGTATGTCGCAGTATGTCACAGTCTGACAGAGGGTGTCACAGTGTGTTTGAGAGAGTTTCAGGGAGTGTCACAGTGTGTCTCAGCATGTGTTGGAGAGTGTCACAGTGTGTTTCAGAGAGAGTCACAGTGCCTTTCGGAGAGAGTTTGAGAGTGTCACAGTCGGTCTCAGAGAGTGTCACAGTGTGTTTCAGAGAGTGTCACAGTGCCTTTCGGAGAGATTTAGAGAGTGTCACAGTGTGTTTCAGAGAGTATCACAGTGCCTTTCGGAGAGAGTTCGAGAGTGTCACAGTCGGTCTCAGAGAGTGTCACAGTGCCTTTCAGTGAGAGTCAGAGAGTGTCACAGTGTGTCTCAAAGTGTCAGAGAGTGTCACAGTGTGTTGCAGCCTGTCAGAGAATGTCACGGTGTGTCTCTGAGAATGTCAGATAGGATCAGAGAGTGTCACAGTGTGTATATGAGGGTGTCACAGTGTGTCACAGAGAGTCAGAGAGAGTCAGAAAGTCTGTCTCAGACAGTGTCACAGTGTGTCAGAGAGTGTCATAATGTGTCTCGGAAAGTATCACAGTGTGTCTCAGAAAGTTTACAGTGTATCTCAGAGAGTCAGAGGAATTAGAAAGTGTCACAGTGTGTCTCAGAGAGTGTCACAGTGTGACTCAGAGAGTCAGAAAGTGTTACAGTCTGTCTTTGAGAGTGCCTCAGTTTGTCACAGTCTGTCAGCAAGTGTCACAGTGTGCCTCAAAGAGTGTCGGAGAGAGTCAGATAATGTCACAGTCTGTCTTTGAGAGTGTCTCAGTATGTTAAATTCTATCAGAGAGTATCACAGTGTGCCTTAGAGAGAGTCAGAGAATGTCACAGTGTGTTTAAGAGAGTGTCAGAGAGGGTCACAGTGTGTCTAAGAGAGTGTCACAGTGTGTCTCAGAGACTCAGAAAGAGCCCAAAAGTGTCACAGTATTTCTCAGATAGTGTCACTGTGAGACAAATCTGTCAGAGAATCTTACAGTGTATTGCAGAGTGTCTCAGAGAGAGTCAGAAAGTGTCACAGTGTGTCATACTGTGTCTCAGAGAGTGTCAGAGAGTGTCAGCATTTGGCTCAAAGTGTGTCACAGTCTGTGAGAGAATGTCACAGTGTGTCTCAGAGAGTGTCAGAGAGGTTCAGAGAGTGTTGCAGTGCGTCTCAGAAAGTGTTAGATAAGAACAGTGCGTGTCAGTGTGGTTAAGAGAGTGTCAGAGAGTGTCACAGTGTGTCACAGTCCGTCAGAGAGTGGCACAGTATGCCTCAGAGAGTGTCCGATAGGATCAGAGATTTTCACAGTGTGTGTCAGAGACACAAGGAGAGTCAGAAAGTGTCACAGTCTGTCTCTGAGAGTGTTGCAGTCTGTCACAGACTGTCAGAGAGTGTAACAGTTAGTTTCAGAGAGAGTCAGAGAGTGTCACAGCGTGTCACAGTCTGTCAGAGAATGTCACAGTGTGTCTCAGAGAGTGTCACACTCTGTCACAGTGTGTCAGCGAGTGTCATAGTGTGTTTCAGAGAGTGTCAGAAAGTGTCACAGTGTGTCACCGTCTGTTAGAGCATGGCACAGTGTGCCTCAGAGAGTGTCACAGTGTGTCTCAGAGAGTGTCACAGTGTCTCAGAAAATGTCACCCAGAGTCAGAGAGTGTCACCATCCATCAGAGAGTGTCATTGTGAGACACAGAAAGTGTCACAGTCTGTCACAGTCTGTCAGATAGTGTTACAGTGTTTCTTAGAGAGTGTGAGAGAGCATTACAGTGTATCTCAGAGTGTCAGAGAGAGTCACAGTTTGTCTCAGAGAGAGTCAGAGAGTGTCACAGTGCGTCTCAGAGAGTGTGTGAGAGAGAGAGAGAGTCATAAATGTCACAGTGTGTCTCAGAGCGTCTCAGAGAGTGTCACAGTGTTTTCCAGAGTATCAGAGAGAGTCACAGAGTGTCACAGTGTGTCTCAGAGAGTATCAGATGGGATCAGAGACTGTCAGAGTGTGTCTAAGAGAGTGTCAGCGAGAGCCAGAGAGTGTCACAGTATGTCACAGCCTGTCAGAGAGTGTCACATGTGTCTATGAGAGTGTCAGAGAGAGTCAGAGAGTGTCACAGTCTGTCAGAGAGTGCCACAGTGTGTCTCAGTGAGTGTCACAGTGTGTCTCAGAGAGTCAGACAGAATCAGAAAGTGTCACTGTGTGTCTCAGAGAGTGTCACAGTGTGCCAGAGAGTAAAAGTGGAGTCAGAAAGTGTCACTGTGTGCCTCAGAGAGTCCGAGAGTCTCACAGTGTGTCTTAGAGACTGTCAGATAGAATCAGAGAGTGTCACAGTGTGTCTATGAGGGTGTCAGAGTGTCACAGTCTGTCAGAGAGTGTCACAGTGTGTCTCAGTGAGTGTCACAGCGTGTCTCAGAGAGTCAGAGAGAGTCAGAAAGTGTCACAGTCTGTCTCAGAGAGTGTCACAGTGTGTCAGAGTGTTACGGTGTGTCTCACAGAGTGTCACAGTCTGTCTCAGAGAGTGTCACAGTGTGTCTCAGAGAGTCAGAGAGTGTCACAGTGTTTCTCAGAGAGTGTCAAAACGTGTCACAGTATGTCTCACAGAGTCAGAAAGTGTCACAGTTTGTCTAAGTAAATGTCAGAGAGAGTCGGAGTGTGTCACAGTCTCTCAGAGAGTGTCACAGTGTGTCTTAGAGAGTGTCAGAGTGAGTCAGAGTCTCTTAGTGTGTCATACTGTGCCTCAGAGAGTGTCAGAGAGAGTCAGACTGTATCACAGTGCGTCTCAGAGTGTGTCACAGTCTGTCTCAGGGAGTGTCATAGTGGGTCACAGTCTGTCAGAGAAGGTTACAGTATATTTCAGAGTGAGTCAGAGGGAGTCAGAAAGTGTCACAGCCTGTTTTTGAGAGTGACACAGTGTGTTACAGTGTGTTACAGTGTGTCTCAGAGAGCGTCAGATAGGATCAGAGAGTGTCACAGAGTGTCTCAAATTGTCAGAGGGAGTCAGAAAATGTCCCAGTATGTCTCACCGAGTGTCAGAGTGTGTCACAGTGTGTCACAGTCTGTCAGCGAGTGTCACAGTGTGTCTCAGAGAGTGTCAGATAGGCTCAGAGAGTGTCCCAGTGCGTCTCAAAGTGTTAGAGAGCATCACAGTGTGTCTCAGAGAGTGTCACAGTGTGTCTCCTAGAGTGTCACAGCGCGTATCAGAGAGTCAGAGGGAGTCAGAAAGTGTCACAGTGTGCCTCAGAGAGAGTCACAGAGCGTCACAGTGTGCTTCGGAGAGAGTCAGAGAGTGTCACAGAGAGTGTCAGATAGGATCAGAGAGTGTCACAGTGTGTCTCAGAGAGTCAGAGGGAGTCACAGTGTGTCTCAGACAGAGTCAGAGTGTCACAGTGTGTCTCAGAGAGTGTCAGATAGGATCAGAGACTGTCACAGTGTGACTCAGAGAGTCAGAGAGAATCAGAAAGTGTCACATTCTGTGTCAGAGAGTCAGAGGGAGTCAGAGAGAGTTAGAACGTGTCACAGTGTTTAGATTACATTACAGATTAGATTACATTACAATGTGGAAACAGGCCCTTCGGCCCAACAAGTCCACACCGTCCCGCCGAAGCGCAACACACCCATTCCCCTACATTTAACCCTTACCTAACACTACGGGCAATTTAGCATGGCCAATTCACCTGACCTGCACATCTTTGGACTGTGGGAGGAAAGCAGAGCACCCAGAGGTAACCCATGCAGACCCGGGGAGAACGTGCAAACTCCACACAGTCAGGCGCCTGAGGCGGGAATTGAACCCGGGTCTCAGGCGCTGTGAGGCAGCAGAGCTAACCACTGTGTCCCTGTGCCCCCCACAGTGTGTCACAGTCTGTCAGAGAAGGCTACAGCATATTTCAGAGTGAGTCAGAGAGAGTCAGAAAGTGTCACAGTCTGTCTTTGAGAGTGTCTCAGTGTGTCACAGTCGTTCAGAGAGTGTCACAGTGTGTCTCAGAGAGTGCCAGAGAGAGTCAGAGAGTGTCACAGTGTGTCTCAGAGAGTGTCAGAGAGAGTCCGAGAGTGTCACAGTGTGTCTCAGAGAGTAACAGAGAGTTTCAGAGAGTGTCACAGTGTGTCTCAGAGAGTGTCACAGTGTGTCGTGCTGTGCCTCAGAGAGTGTCAGAGAGTGTCACATCCTGTCTCAGAGAGTGTCAGAGAGAATCAGCATGTGTCTCAGAGAGTCAGAGAGTGTCACAGTGTGTCACAGTCTGTCACAGAGTGTCACAGTGTGTCTCAGAGAGTGTCACAGTGTGTCTCAGAGAGTGTCAGAGAAAGTCAGAGAATGTCACAGTTTGTCACAACCTGTCAGAGAGTGTCACAGTGTGTCGTGCTGTGCCTCAGAGAGTGTCAGAGAGTGTAACATCCTGTCTCAGAGAGTGTCAGAGAGAATCAGCATGTGTCTCAGAGAGTCAGAGTGTCACAGTGTGTCACAGTCTGTCACAGAGTGCCCCACTGTGTCTCAGCGAGTGTCAGAGATTGTCACATCCTGTCTCAGCGGGTGTCAGAGAGAATCAGCATGTGTCTCAGAGAGTCAAAGTGTCACAGTGTGTCACAGTGCGTCACAAAGTGTCACAGTGTGTTTCAGAGAGTGTCAGAGATTGTCACAGTGTGTCTCAGAGAGTATCAGATGGGATCAGAGACTGTCAGAGTGTGTCTAAGAGAGTGTCAGCGAGAGCCAGAGAGTGTCACAGTATGTCACAGCCTGTCAGAGAGTGTCACATGTGTCTATGAGAGTGTCAGAGAGAGTCAGTGAGTGTCACAGTCTGTCAGAGAGTGCCACAGTGCGTCTCAGTGAGTGTCACAGTGTGTCTCAGAGAGTCAGACAGAATCAGAAAGTGTCACAGTCTGTCTCAGAGAGTGTCACAGTGTGCCAGAGAGTCAAAGCGGAGTCAGAAAGTGTCACTGTGTGCCTCAGAGAGTCCGAGAGTCTCACAGTGTGTCTTAGAGATTGTCAGATAGAATCAGAGAGTGTCACAGTGTGTCTATGAGGGTGTCAGAGTGTCACAGTCTGTCAGAGAGTGTCACAGTGTCTCAGTGAGTGTCACAGCGTGTCTCAGAGAGTCAGAGAGAGTCAGAAAGTGTCACAGTCTGTCTCAGAGAGTGTCACAGTGTGTCAGAGTGTTACGGTGTGTCTCACAGAGTGTCACAGTCTGTCTCAGAGAGTGTCACAGTGTGTCTCAGAGAGTCAGAGAGAGTCAGAAAGTGTCACACTGTGCCTCAGAGTGCGTCGGAGAGTGTCACAATGTGTCTCAGAGAGTCAGAGAACGTTACAGTACATTTCAGCGAGTCAGAGAGAGTTAGAACATGTCACAGTCTGTCTTTGAGAGTGCCTCAGTTTGTCACAGTCTGTCAGCACGTGTCACAGTGTGCCTCAAAGAGTGTCAGAGAGAGTCAGAAAATGTCACAGTCTGTCTTTGAGAATGTCACAGTGTGTCACAGTCTGTCAGAGAGCGTCACAGTGTGTCTCAGAGAGTGTCAGATAGGATCGGAGAGTGTCACGGTGTGTCTCAATTTGTAAGAGGGAGTCAGAGAGTGCCCTAGTGTGCCTCAGTGAGTGTCAGAGTTTGTCACAGTGTGTCACAGTTTGTCAGAGCGTGTTACAGTGTGTTTCGGAGAGAGTCAGAGAGTGTCACAGTGTGTCTCGGAGAGTGTCAGATAGGCTCAGAGAGTGTCCCAGGGCATCTCAAAGTTTCAGAGAGAGTTAGAGACTGTCACAGTTCATCTCCGTGATTGACAGATAGGATCAGAGAGTGTCACAGTGCGTCTCAAAGTGCCAGAGAGTGTCAGAGTGTGTCACAGTGTGTCTCAGAGTGTCAGATAAGATCAGAGAGTGTCACAGTCCGTCTCAGAGAGTGTCACAGTGTGTCACAGTCTGTCAGAGAGTGTCACAGTGCTTTTCAGAGAGTGTCAGCGAGTGTCACAGTGTGTCTCAAATTATCAGAGAGGGTCCCAGTGTGTTGCAGACAGTGTGAGAGTGTGTCACAGTCTGTCAGAGAGTGTCACAGTGTGTCTCAGAGTGTCAGATAAGATCAGAGAGTGTCACAGTCCGTCTCAGAGAGTGTCACAGTGTGTCACAGTCTGTCAGAGAGTGTTACAGTGCTTTTCAGAGAGTGTCAGCGAGTGTCACAGTGTGTCTCAAATTATCAGAGAGGGTCCCAGTGTGTTGCAGACAGTGTGAGAGTGTGTCGCAGTCTGTCAGAGAGTGTCAGTGTGTTTCAACAAATATCAGAGAGTGTCAGAGAGAGTCAAAAAGTGTCAGCATTTGGCTCAGAGAGTGTCATAGTTTGTGAGAGAGTGTTACAGTGTGTCTCAGAGAGTGTCAGAGAGTGTCAGCATTTGGCTCAGAGAGTGCCACAGTCTGTGAGAGAGTGTCATAGTGTGTCTCAGAGATGTCAGAGTGAGTCAGAGAGTGTCACAGTATGTCATACTGTGCCTCAGAGAGTGGATGATAGAGCAGACTGTATCACAGTGTGTCTCAGAGAAAGTCAGAAAGTGTCACAGTGTGTGTCAGAGAGTGTCACAGCAGGTCAGAGAGTGTCACAGTGCGTCTCAGGAATTAGAGAGAGACAGAAAATGACACAGTCTGTCTCAGAGAGAGTCACAGTGTCTCAGAAAATGTCACCGTAAGTCAGCGGGTGACACAGTGCGTCTCAGAGAGTGACAGAGAGAGTCAAAGAGTGTCACAGTGTGTCAGAGAGTGTCACAGTGTGTCTCAGAGAGTGTCACAGTGTGTCTCAGAGAGTCAGAGAGAGTGAGAACGTGTCACAGTCTATCTCGGAGGGTGTCACAGTGTGTCAAAGTCTGTCAGACAGTGTCACAGTGTGCCTCAAAGAATGTCAGAGAGAGTCAGAAAATGTCACAGTCTGTTTTTGAGAGTGCCTCAGTGTGTCACAGTCGTTCAGAGAGTGTCATAGTTTGCCTTAGAGAGTGTCAGAGAGAGTCAGATAATGTCAATATGTGATTAAGAGAGTGTCAGAGAGGGTCACAGTGTATCTAATAGAGTGTCACTGTGTGTCAGAGAGTGTCATAGTTTGTCTCAGAGAGAATCAGAAAGTGTCACAGTGTGTCACCGACTGTAAGAGCGTGTCACAACGTGTCTCAGAGAGTCAGAGAGAGTCAGAAAGTGTCACAGTCTGTGTTTGAGAGTGTCTCAGTGTGTCACAGTCTTTCAGAGAGTGTCACAGAGGGTCACAGTGGGTCTAAGAGAGTGTCACAGTGTGTCTCAGAGTGGCAGAGAGAGTCAGAAAGTGTCACAGCTTTTCTCCGAGAGTGTCACTCTGAGACACAATCTGTTAGAGAAGCTTACAGTGTATTGCAGAGTGTCTCAGGGAGTCAGTAAGTGTAACAGTGAGTCATACAGTGTCTCAGAGAGTGTCAGCATTTGTTTCAGAGATGCTCACAGTCTGTGAGGGAGTGTTACAGTGTGTCTCAGAGATGTCAGAGGGAGTCAGAGAGTGTCACAGTATGTCATACTGTGCCTCAGAGAGTGGATGATAGAGGAGACTGTATCACAGTGTGTCTTAGAGAAAGTCAGAAAGTGTCAACGTGTGTGTCAGAGAGTGTCAGAGAGTGTCACAGTCTGTCTCAGAGAGTGTCAGAGCGTGTCAGAGAGTGTCACAGTGTGTCTCAGGGAATCAGAGAGAGACAGAAAGTGACACAGTATGTCTCAGAGAGAGTCACAGTGTCTCAGAAAATGACACTGTATGTCAGCGTGTGACACAGTGTGTCTCAGAGAGTGACAGAGAAAGTGAGAGAGTGTCCCAGTGTGTCTAAGAGAGTGTCAGAGAATGTCACAGTTTGTCACAATCTGTCAGAGTGTCACATTGTGTCATGCTGTGCCTCAGAGGGTACCAGAGAGAGTCTGAGAGTGTCACAGTGTGTCAGAGAGTGTCACAGTGTGTCTCAGAGAGTGTCACAGTGTGTCTCAGAGAGTCAGAGAGAGTTAGAACGTGTCACAGTCTGTCTCAGAGGGTGTCACAGTGTGTCACCGTCTGTCAGACAGTGTCACAGTGTGCCTCAAAGAGTGTCAGAGAGAGTCAGAAAATGTCAATATGTGTTTAAGAGAGTGTCAGAGAGGGTCACAGTGTATCTAATAGAGTGTCACTGTGTGTCTCAGAGAGTCAGAGAGAGTCAGAAAGTGTCACAGTATTACTCACAGATGTCACTGTGAGATACAATCTGTCAGAGAATCTTACAGTGTATTGCAGAGTGTCGCAGAGAGAGTCAGAAAGTGTCACAGTGTGTCTCAGAGTGTGTCACAGTGTGTCACCGACTGTAAGAGCGCATCACAGTGTGTCTCAGAGATTCAGAGGGACACAGAAAGTGTCGCAGTCTGTCTTTGAGAGTGTCACAGTGTGTCACAGTCTGTCAGAGATTGTCACAGTGTGTCTCAGAGAGAGTCAGATAGGAACAGTGCGTGTCACAGTGTGTCTAAGGAAGTGTCAGAGAGTGTCACAGTGTGTTTCAGAGAGAGTAAGCGAGTGTCACAGCGTGTCACAGTCTGTCAGAGAATGTGACAGTGTATCTCAGAGAGTGTCAGGCAGTGTCACAGTGTGTCTCAGAGATTCAGAGAGAGTCCGAAAGTGTCACAGTGTGTCTAAGAGATTCAGAGATAGTCAGAAAGCGACACAGTCTGTCTCAGAGAGTGTCACAGTGTGTCAGAGAGTGTCATAGTGTGTCTCAGAGCGACAGAGAGAGTCAGAAAATGTCACAGTCTGTCTCAGAGAGTGTCACAGTGTGTCAGAGGGTGGCACAGTGTGCCTCAGAGAGTGTCAGGGAGTGTCACAGTGTGTCAGAGCATGGCACAGTGTGCCTCAGAGAGTGTCAGGGAGTGTCACAGTGTGTCAGAGCATGGCACAGTGTACCTCAGAGATTGTCAGAGAGTGTCACAATGTGTCTAAGATAGTCTCAGAGAGAGTAAGCCAGTGTCACAGCGTGTCGCAGTCTGTCAGAGAATGTGACAGTGACAGTGTATCTCAGAGAGTGTCAGGCAGTGTCACAGTGTGTCTAAGAGATTCAGAGAGAGTCAGAAAGCGTCACAGTCTGTCTCAGAGAGTGTCACAGTGTATCAGAGAGTGTCATAGTGTTTCTCAGAGAATATCAGAGAGTGTCACAGTGTGTCACCGACTGTAAGAGTGTGTCACAGTGTGTCTCAGATATTCAGAGGGAGTCGGAAAGTGTCACAGTCTGTCTTTGAGAGTGTCACAGTGTGTCTCTGAGAGTGTCAGATAGGATCAGAGAGTGTGTCAGTATGTCTCAAATTGTCAGAGGGAGTCACAGAGTGTCCCAGTGTGTCTCAGCGAGTGTCAGATAGGTTCAGAGAGTGTCACAGTGTGTTTCAAATTGTCAGAGGGAGTCAGAGAGTGTGACAGTGTGTTTCAGAGAGTGTCTCAGTGTGTCTAAGAGAGTCTCAGAGAGAGTCAGAGTGTCACAGTCTGTCAGAGAGTGTCACATTGTGTCTCAGAGAATGTCACAGTGTATCACAGTCTATCAGAGAGTGTCACAGTGTGTTTCAGAGAGAGTCAGAGAGTGTCACAGTGTGTCACAGTCTATCAGAGAGTGTCACAGTGCTTTTCAGAGAGTGTCAGAGAGTGTCACATTGTGTCTCAGAGTGTGGCAGGTAGGATCAGAGCGTGTTTCAGTGTGTCACAGTCTGTTAGAGAGTGTCACAGAGCGCCTCAGATAGAGTCAGAGTGTGTCACAGTCTGTCTCAGAGAGTGTCACAGTCTGTCAGAGAAGGCTACAGTATATTTCAGAGTGAGTCAGAGAGAGTCAGAAAATGTCACAGTCTGTCTTTGAGAGTGCCTCACTGTGTCACAGTCTGTCAGAGAGTGTCACAGTGTGCCTCAGAGAGAGTCAGCGAGAGTCAGAAAGTGTCACAGTCTGTCTTTGAGAGTGTCTCAGTGTGTCACAGTCTGTCAGAGAGTGTCACAGTGTGACTCGGTGAGTGTCTGAGAGAGCCCGAAACTGTCAGTCTGTCTTTGAGAGTGTCACAGTGTGTCACAGTCTGTCAGAGAGTGTCACAGAGGGTCACAGTGAGTCTAAGAGAGTTTCACAGTGTGTCTCAGAGTGTCAGAGAGAGTCAGAAAGTGTCACAGTGTGTGATACTGTGTCTCAAAGAGTGTCAGCATTTGGCTCAGAGACAGTCACAGTCTGTGAGAGAGTGTCACAGTGTGTCTCAGAGAGTGTCAGAGAGTGTCACAGTGTGTCATACTGTGCCTCAGAGAGTGTCCGAGTGTCAGCATTTGGCTCAGAGTTGGTCACAGTTTGTGAGAGAGTGTCACAGTGTGTCTCAGAAATGTCAGAGTGAGTCAGAGAGCGTCACAGTCCGTTATACTGTGCCTCAGAGAGTTTCATAGAGAGTCAAACTGTATTCCATTATGTCTGCGAGAGTGTCAGATAAGATCAGAGAGTGTCACAGTCCGTCTGAGAGAGTGTCACAGTACGTCACAGTCTGTCAGAGAGTGTCACAGTACTTCTCAGAGAGTGTCAGAGAGAGTCACAGTGTGTCTCAAATTGTCAGAGAGGGTCCCAGTGTGTCACAGTCTGTCAGAGTGTGTCATAGCGTGTCTCAGTGAGTTTCACAGTGTGTCTCAGAGCGACAGAGAGAGTCAGAAAATGTCACAGTCTGTCTCAGAGAGTGTCACAGTGTGTCAGAGGGTGGCACAGTGTGCCTCAGAGAGTGTCAGGGAGTGTCACAGTGTGTCTAAGATAGTCTCAGAGAGAGTCAGAGTGTGTCACAGTCTGTCAGAGAGTGTCTCAGTGTGTGTCAGAGAGTGTCACGTGTGTCTCAGAGAGTCAGAGAGTCAGAAAGTGTCACAGTCTCTCCCAGAGAGTGTCACAGTGTGACACAGTCTGTCAGAGAAGTTTACAGAATATGTAAGAATGAGTCAGAGAGAGTCTGAAAGCATCACAGTCTCTCTTTGAGAGTGTCTCAGTGTATCACCGTCTGTCAGAGAGTGTCACAGTGTGCCTCACAGAATGTCAGAGAGAGTCAGAAAGTGTCACAGTCTGTCTTTGAGAGTTTTTCAGTGTGTCAAAGTCTATCAGAGAGTGTCACAGGGGGTCACAGTGGGTCTAAGAGAGTGTCACAGTGAATCTCAGAGATGTCACAGGGAGTCAGAGAGTGTCACACTATGTCATACTGTGCCTCAGAGAGTGGATGATAGAGCAGACTGTATCACAGTGTGTCTCAGATAAAGTCAGAAAGTGTCACAGTGTGTGTCAGAGAGTGTCAGAGCGGGTCAGAGAGTGTCACAGTGTGTCTCAGAGAGTGTCACAGTGTGTCTAAGAGAGTGTCAGAGAATGTCACAGTTTGTCACAACCTGTCAGAGATTGTCACAGTGTGTCGTGCTGTGCCTCAGAGGGTATCAGAGAGAGTCTGAGAGTGTCACAGTCTCTCTCAGAGAGTGTCACAGTGTGTCAGAGAGTGTCACAGTGTGTCTCAGAGAGTGTCTGAGAGTGTCACAGTCTGTCTCTTAGAGTGTCACAGTGTGTCAGAGAGTGTCACAGTGTGTCTCAGAGAGTGTCACAGTGTGTCTCAGAGAGTCAGAGAGAGTTAGAACGTGTCACAGTCTGTCTCAGAGGGTGTCACAGTGTGTCACAGTCTGTCAGAGAGTGCCACAGTGTGCCTCAAAGAGTGTCAGAGAGAGTCAGAAAATGTCACAGTCTGTCTTTGAGAGTGCCTCAGTGTGTCACAGTTGTTCAGAGAGTGTCATAGTGTGCCTTAGAGAGTGTCAGAGAGAGTCAGAGAATGTCAATATGTGTTTAAGAGAGTGTCAGAGAGGGTCACAGTGTATCTAATAGAGTGTCACTGTGTGTCTCAGAGAGTCAGAGAGAGTCAGAAAGTGTGACAGTATTTCTCACAGATGTCACTGTGAAATACAATCTGTCAGAGAATCTTACAGTGTATTACAGAGTGTCTCAGAGAGAGTCAGAAATTGTTACAGTGTGTATTAGAGATTCAGAGTGAGTCAGAAAGTGTCACAGTCTGTCTCAGAGAGTGTCACAGTGTGTCAGAGAGTGTCATAGTGTGTCTCAGAGAGAATCAGAAAGTGTCACACTGTGTCACCGACTGTAAGAGCGTGTCACAGTGTGTCACAGAGATTCAGAGGGAGATAAAAAGTAAGTGTCGCAGTCTGTCTTTGAGAGTGTCACAGTGTATCACAGTCTGTCAGACAGTGTCACAGTGTGTCTCAGAGAGAGTCAGGTAGGATCAGAGAGTGTCGCAGTGCGTCTCAGAGAGCGTTAGATAGGAACAGTGCGTGTCACAGTGTGTCTAAGGAAGTGTCGGAGAGTGTCACAGTGTGTCACAGTCTGTCAGAGAGTGTCACAGTGTGCCTCAGAGAGTGTCCAATAGGATCAGAGATTTCCACAGTGTGTGTCAGAGTCAGTGTCAGAAAATGTCACAGTCTGTCTCTGAGAGTGTCACAATGTGTCACAGTCTGTCAGAGAGTGTCACAGTGTGTTTCAAAGAGAGTAAGAGAGTGTCACAGTGTGTCATAGTCTGTCAGAGAATGTGACAGTGTATCTCAGAGTGTGTCAAGCAGTATTACAGTGTGTCTCAGAGATTCAGAGAGAGTCAGAAAGTGTCACAGTCCGACTCTGAGAGTGCCACAGTGTGTCACAGTGTGTCAGAGAGTGTCATGATGTGTCTCAGAGAATATCAGAGAGTGTCACTGTGTCACCGACTGTAAGAGCGTGTCACAGTGTGTCTCAGATATTCAGAGGGAGTCAGAAAGTGTCACAGTCTGTCTTTGAGAGTGTCACAGTGTGTCTCTGAGAGTGGCAGATAGGATCAGAGAGTGTCACAGTGTGTCTCAAATTGTCAGAGGGAGTCAGAGAGTGTCCCAGTGTGTCTCAGCGAGTGTCAGAGTTTGTCACAGTGTGTCACAGTCTGTCAGAGCTTGTCACAGCGTGTTTCAGAGAGAGTCAGAGTGTCCCAGTGTGTCTCAGCGAGTGTCAGAGTTTGTCACAGTCTGTCAGAGCGTGTCACAGCGTGTTTCAGAGATAGTCAGAGAGTGTCACAGTGCGTCTCAGAGAGTGTCTAAGTGTTTCTAAGTGAGTCTCAGAGAGAGTCAGAGTGTCACCGTCTGTCAGAGAGTGTCACATTGTGTCTCAGAGAATGTCACAGTGTATCACAGTCTGTCAGAGAGTGTCACAGTGTGTTTCAGAGAGAGTCAGAGAGTGTCACAGTGTGTCACAGTCTATCAGAGAGTGTCACAGTGCTTTTCAGAGAGTGTCAGAGAGTGTCACATTGTGTCTCAGAGTGTGGCAGGTAGGATCAGAGCGTGTTTCAGTGTGTCACAGTCTGTTAGAGAATGTCACAGAGCGCCTCAGATAGAGTCAGAGTGTGTCACAGTCTGTCTCAGAGAGTGTCACAGTGTGTCACAGTCTGTCAGAGAAGGCTACAGTATATTTCAGAGTGAGTCAGAGAGAGTCAGAAAATGTCACAGTCTGTCTTTGAGAGTGTCTCAGTGTGTCACAGTCTGTCAGAGAGTGTCACAGTGTGCCTCAGAGAGAGTCAGCGAGAGTCAGAAAGTGTCACAGTCTGTCTTTGAGAGTCTCTCAGTGTGTCACAGTCTTTCAGAGAGTGTCACAGAAGGTCACAGTGTGTCTCAAATTATCAGAGAGGGTCCCAGTGTGACGCAGACAGTGTCAGAGTGTGTCACAGTCTGTCAGAGAGTGTCACAGTGCATCTCAAATTGTCAGAGAGGGTCCCAGTGTGTCTCAGAGAGTCTCAGAGAGTATCACATTGTGTCACAATCTCTCAGAGAGTGTCACAGTGTGTTTCAGAGAGAGTCAGAAAGTGTCACAGTCTGTCTCAGAGAGTGTCAGAAAGGATCAGAGAGTGTCACAGTGTGTCTCAGTGAGTGTCAGCGAGTCAGAAAGTGTCACAGTCTGTCTTTGAGAGTGTCTCAGTGTGTCACAGTCTTTCAGAGAGTGTCACAGAAGGTCACAGTGCGTCTAAGATAGTTTCACATTGTGTCTCAGAGTGTTAGAGAGAGTCAGAAATTGTCACAGCTATTCTCCGAGAGTGTCACTGTGGGACACAATCTGTCAGAGAATCTTACAGTGTATTGCAGAGTGTCTCAGAGAGTGTCAGAAAGTGTCACAGTGTGCCTTACCGTGTCTCAGAGAGTGTCAGCATTTGTATCAGAGAGTATCACAGTCTGTGAGAGAGTGTCAGTGTTTCTCAGAGATGTCAGAGTGAGTCAGAGATTGTCACAGTATGTCATACTGTGCCTCAGAGAGTGTCAGATAGAGTCAGACTGTATCACGGTGTGTTTCAGAAAAAGTCAGAAAGTGTCACGGTGTGTGTCAGAGAGTTTCACAGTCTGTCTCAGAGAGTGTCCGAGCGGGTCAGAGGGTGTCACAATGTGTCTCAGGGAGTCAGAGAGATAGAGAAAGTGTCACAGTGTGTCTCAGAGAGAGTCACAGTGTCTCAGAATATGTCACCGTGTCTCAGAGTGTGCCACAGTTGTTCAGAGAGTGTCATAGTGTGTCACAGAAATTGTCACAGTTTGTCAGAGCGTGACACCGTGTATCTCAGAGAGTGAAAAAGAGAGTCAGAGAGTGTCACAGTGTGTCTAAGAGAGTGTAAGAGAATGTCACAGTTTGCCACAACCTGTCAGAGTGTGTCACAGTGTGTCGTGCTGTGCCTCAGAGGGTATCAGAGAGAGTCAGAGTGTGTCACAGTCTGTCTCAGAGAGTAACAGAGAGAGTCAGCGTGTGTCTCAGAGAGTCAGAAAGTTTCACAATGTGTCACAGTCTGTCACAGAGTGTCACAATGCATCTCAGAGAGTGTCAGACAGGATATGAGAGTGTCACAGTGTGTCTAAAAGAGTCCAGAGAGTGTCACAGTGTTTCACAGTCTCTCAGAAAGTGTCACAGTGTATTTCCGAGAGAGTCAGAGAGTGTCACAGTGTGTCTCAGAGAGTGTCAGATAGAGTCAGAGAGTGTGTCAGTCTGAGTGTGCCTCAGGCAGCGTGTGTCTCAGAGAGTGTCAGAGAGTGGTCAGCGTGTGTCTCAGAGAGTTAGAAAGTGTCACAATGTGTCACAGTCTGTCACAGAGTGTTACAGTTTGTCTCAGAGAGTGTCAGAGAGCATTACAGTGTGTCTCAGAGAGTGTCAGGTAGGATCAGAGAGTGTTACAATGCATCTTAGAGTGTCACACAGGATAAGAGAGTGTCACAGTGTGTCTAAGAGAGTTCAGAGAGTGTCACAGTGTGTCACAGTCTTTCAGAGAGTGTCACAGTGTATTTCAGGGAGAGTGACACAGTGTGTCTATGAGATTGTCAGAGAGTGTCACAGTCTGTCAGAGAATGTCACATTGTGTCTCAGTGAGTTTCACCGTGTGTCTCAGAGAGTCAGAGAGAGTCATAAGGTGTCACAGTCTGTCTCAGAGAGTATCGCAGCGTGTCACAGTCTGTCAGAGTGTGTCATAGCGTGTCTCAGTGAGTTTCACAGTGTGTCTCAGAGCGACAGAGAGAGTCAGAAAATGTCACAGTCTGTCTCAGAGAGTGTCACAGTGTGTCAGAGGGTGGCAACAGTATGCCTCAGAGAGTGTCACGGTGTGTCAGAGGGTGGCACAGTGTGCCTCAGAGAGTGTCAGGGAGTGTCACAGTGTGTCTAATATAGTCTCAGAGAGTCAGAGTGTGTCACAGTCTGTCAGGGAGTGTCTCAGTGTGTCTCAGTGAGTGTCACGTGTGTCTCAGAGAGTCAGAGAGTCAGAAAGTGTCACAATCTCTCCCAGAGAGTGTCACACTGTGACACAGTCTGTCAGAGACGTTTACAGTATATGTAAGAGTGAGTCGGAGAGAGTCCGAAAGCGTCACAGTCTGTCTCAGTGAGTGTCTCAGTGTGTCACAGTCTGTCAGAGAGTGTCACCGTGAGCGTCAGAGAGTGTCAGAGAGAGTCAGAAAGTGTCACAATCTGTCTTTGAGAGTGTCTCAGTGTGTCACAGTCTGTCAGAGAATGTCACCGTGAGCGTCAGAGAATGTCAGAGAGAGTCAAAAAGTGTCACAGTCCGTCTTTGAGAGTGTCTCAGTGTGTCACAGTCTGTCAGAGAGTGTCACAGTGTGCCTCAGATAGTGTCAGAGAGAGTGAGAAAGTGTCACAAACTCTCTAAGATATGTCACAGTGTGTCTCCGAGAGACAGAAAGTGTCACAGTGTCTCTATGAAAGTGTCAGAGAGTGTCACAGTGTGTCACAATCTGTCAGAGAGTGTCACAGTGTGTCTCAGAGAGAGTCCAATAGGATCAGAGAGTTTCACAGTGTGTGTCAGAGAGACAGGGAGTGTCAAAAAGTGTCACAATCTGTATCTGAGAGTGTCACAGTGTGTCACAGTCTGTCAGAGAGTGTAACAGTGTGTTTCAGAGAGAGTCAGCGTGTGTCACAGTGCATCTCAAAATGTCAGAGTCAGAGAGTGTTACAGTGTGTCTGAGAGAGTGTCAGATACGATCAGAGAGTGTCACAGTGTGTCACAGTCTGTCAGAGAGTGCCACAGTGCTTTTCAGAGAGTTTTCTGAGAGTGTCAGAGTGTGTCTCAGAGAGTGTCGGATAGGATCAGAGATTGTTACAGTGCATCTCAAATTGTCAGAGAGGGTCCCAGTGTGTTGCAGATAGTGTCAGAGTGTGTCGCAGTCGGTCAGAGAGTGTCACAGTGCGTTTCAAATTGTCAGAGAAGGTCCCGGTGTGTTGCAGGTAGTGTCAGAGTGTGTCACAGTCTGTCAGAGAGTGTCAGAGTGTGTCACAGTCTGTCAGAGAGTGTCACAGTGTGCCTCAGAGAGTGTCAGAGAGAGTGAGAAAGTGTCACAAACTCTCTAAGATTTGTCACAGTGTGTCTCCGAGAGACAGAAAGTGTCACAGTGTCTCTATGAAAGTGTCAGAGAGTGTTTCAAAGAATGTCAGCGAGTGTCACAGTCTGTCACAGAGTGTCATAATGAGTCTCAGAGAGTGACAGACAGTATCACAGCATGTGTCAGAGATTCTGAGAGAATCTGAAAGTGTCACTATCTGTGAGAGAGTGTCACAGTGTGTCACAGTCTGTCAGAGAATGTCACAGTGTGTCACAGTCTGTCGGAGAGTGTCACAGTGCTTTTCAGAGAGTTTTAGAGAGTATCACGGTGTGTCTCAGGGAGTGTCGGTTAGGATCAGAGAGTGTCTCAGTGTGCCTGAAATTGTCATATAGTGTCCAGTGTGTGTTAGAGAGTGTCAGAGAGTTTCACAGTTTGTCAGAGAGTGCTGAGTGTGTATCAAAGAATGTCAGCGAATGTCACAGTGTGTGTCAGAGTGTGTCACAGTCTGTCAGAGAGTGTCACAGTGCAACTCAAATTGTCATAGAGGGTCCCAGTGTGTCTCCGAGACTCTCAGAGAGTGTCACAATGTGTTTCATAGAGAGTCAGAGAGTGTCACAGTGTGTCAAAGTCTGTCAGAAGGTGTCACAGTCTGTCATAGAGTGTCACAGTGTGTTTCAGAGAGAGGCAGAGAGAGTCTGGGAGTGTCACAGTGCGTCACAGTGTGTCACTTTCTGTCAGAGAGTGTCACGGTGCATTTCAAAATCTCAGAGTGTCTCAGCGTGTGTCAGAGAGTCTCACAGAGTGTCAGTTTGTCACTTTCTCAGAGAGTGTCACAGTGTATTTCAGAGAGTGTCAAAGAGTGTCACAGTGTGTCTCAGAGAGTGTCACAGGGTGTCTCAGAGAGTGTCAGATAGGATTAGAGAGCATCATAGTGCATCCCAAAGTGGCAGCGAGAGTCAGAGAGTTTCACAGTGTGTCTAAGAGAGTGTCAGAGAGAGTCAGAGCGTGTTTCAGTGTGTTACAGTCTGTCAGAGAATGTCTAGTGCGCCTCAGGGACAGTCTGAGAGTGTCACAGTTTGTCATACTGTGTCTCAGAGAGTGTCAGAGAATGTCAGCATTTGGCTCAGAGATGGCTACTCTCTGAGACAGTGTCACAGTGTGTCTCAGAGAGTGTCAGATAGGATCAGAGCGTGTCATAGTGCGTCTCAAAATGTCAGCGAGAGTCAGAGAGTGTCACAGTGTGTATCAGCGTATGTTGGATAGGATCAGAGAGTGTCACAGTGCGTGTCAAATTGTGAGAGAGCATCCCGCTGTGTTACACAGTGTGTCAGAGTGTGCCACAGTTTGTCAGAGATTGTCAGTGTGTTTCAAAGATTGTCAGTGAGTGTAACAGTGTGTGTCAGAATGTGTCGCAGTGTGCCGCAGTCTGTCAGAGAGTGTTACAGAGCGTCTCAAATTGTCAGATAGTGTCCCAGTGTGTCTCAGAGAGTGTCACAGTGTATCACAGTCTTGCAGAGTGTCGCAGTGTGTTTCAGAGAGAGTCAAAGAGTGTCACAATGTGTCTCAGAGAGTGTCAGATAGGATCAGAGAGCGTCATGGTGCGTCTCAAAGTGTCAGAGAGAGTCAGAGAGTGTCACAGTGTGTCTAGGAGAGTGTCAGAGAGAGAGTCAGAGCGTGTTTCAGTGTGTCACAGTCTGTCAGAGAGTGTCTAGTGTGCCTCAGGGAGTGTCAGAGAATGTCACAGTCTATCATACTGTGTCTCAGAGAGTGTCAGCATTTGGGTCAGAGATGGTCACAGTCTGTGAGATAGTGTCACAGTTTGTCTCAGAGAGTGTCAGAGTGAGTCAGAGAGTTCAGCGTACGTCATACTGTGCCTCAGAGAGTGTCAGATAGAGTCATACTGTATGCCAGTGAGTCCTCCAGAGTTTCAGACAGGATCAGAGTGTCACAGTGTGCCTCAAAATGTCAGAGAGTGTCAGAGAATGTCGCAGTGTGTCACAGTCTGTCTGAGAATGTCACAGTGAGTGTCAGATAAGATCAGAGAGTGTCACAGTGCGTCTCAGAGAGTGTCTCAGTGTGTCAGTCTGTCAGAGTGTGTTCATTGTATCTCAGAGAGTGTCAGACAGTATCACAGTGTGTGTCAGAGTTTCAGAGAGAGTCTGAATAGAACATAGAACATAGAACATAGAACAATACAGCACAGAACAGGCCCTTCGGTCCACGAAGTTGTGCCGAACTTCTATCCTAGATTAAGCACCCATCCATGTACCTATCCAAATGCCGCTTAAAGGTCGCCAATGAATCTGACTCTACCACTCCCACCGGCAGCGCATTCCATGCCCCCACCGCTCTCTGGGTAAAGAACCCACCCCTGACATCTCCCCTATACCTTCCACCCTTCACCTTAAATTTATGTCCCCTTGTAACACTCTGTTGTACCCGGGGAAAAAGTTTCTGACTGTCTACTCTATCTATTCCTCTTATCATCTTATAAACCTCTATCAAGTCACCCCTCATTCTTCGCCGTTCCAACGAGAAAATGCCGAGAACTCTCAACCTATCCTCGTACGACCTACGCTCCATTCCAGGCAACATCCTGGTAAATCTTCTCTGCACCCTCTCCAAAGCTTCCACATCTTTCCTGAAGTGAGGCGACCAGAACTGCACACAGTACTCCAACTGTGGCCTAACCAAAGTCCTGTACAGCTGCAACATCACTTCACGACTCTTGAATTCAATCCCTCTGCTAATGAACGATAATACTCCATAGGCCTTCTTACAAACTCTATCCACCTGAGTGGCAACCTTCAAAGATCTATGTACATAGACCCCAAGATCCCTCTGTTCCTCCACCTGACCAAGAACCCTACCATTAACCCTGTATTCCGCATTCTTATTTGTTCTTCCAAAATGGACAACCTCACACTTGGCAGGGTTGAACTCCATCTGCCACTCCTCAGCCCAGCTCTGCATCATATCTAAGTCCCTCTGCAGCCGACAACAGCCCTCCTCACTGTCCACAACTCCACCTATCTTTGTATCATCTGCAAATTTACTGACCCACCCTTCGACTCCCTCATCTAAGTCATTAATAAAAATTACAAACAGCAGAGGACCCAGAACTGATCCCTGCGGAACTCCACTTGTAACTGGACTCCATGCTGAATATTTACCATCTACCACCACTCTCTGACTTCGACCGGTTAGCCAGTTTTCTATCCAATTGGCCAAATTTCCCTCTATCCCATGCCTCCTGACTTTCCGCATAAGCCTACCATGGGGAACCTTATCAAATGCCTTACTAAAATCCATGTACACTACATCCACTGCTCTACCCTCATCCACATGCTTGGTCACCTCCTCGAAGAATTCAATAAGACTTGTAAGGCAAGACCTACCCTTCACAAATCCGTGCTGGCTGTCCCTAATCAAGCAGTGCCGTTCCAGATACTCGTAAATCCTATTCCTCAGTACCCTTTCCATTACTTTGCCTACCACAGAAGTAAGACTAACTGGCCTGTAATTCCCGGGGTTATCCCTATTCCCTTTTTTGAACAGGGGCACAACATTCGCTACTCTCCAGTTCCCTGGTACCACCCCCGTTGCCAGTGAAGACGAGAAGATCATTGCCAACGGTACTGCAATTTCCTCTCTTGCTTCCCACATAATCCTAGGATATATCCCGTCAGGCCCGGGGGACTTGTCTATCCTCAAGTTGTTCAAAATGTCCAACACATCTTCCTTCCTAACAGGTATCTCTTCTAGCTTATCAGTCCGTTTCACACTCTCCTCTTCAACAATACGGTCCCTCTCGTTCGTAAATACTGAAGAGAAGTACTTGTTCAAGACCTCTCCTATCTCTTCCGACTCAATACACAGTCTCCCACTACTGTCCTTGATCGGACCTACCCTCGTTCTCGTCATTCTCAGGTTTCTCACATACGCATAGAATGCCTTGGGGTTATCCTTGATCCTATCCGCCAAGGATTTTTCATGCCCTCTCTTAGCTCTCCTAATCCCTTTCTTCAGGTCCCTTCTGGCTATCCTGTATCCCTCCACCGCTCTGTCTGAACCTTGTTTCCTCAACTTTATGTAAGCCTCCTTCTTCCTCTTTACTAGACATTCAACCTCCCTCGTCAACCAAGGCTCCCTCACACGACCAAAATGTGTCACTATCTGTCAGTGAGTGTCACAATTTGTCACATTCTGTCAGAGAGTGTCACAGTGCTTTACAGAGAATGTCAGTGAGTGTCACAGTGTGTCTCAGTGTGGGCTAGATAGGGTCAGAGAGTGTCACAGTGCGTGTCAAATTGTCAGAGAGTGTCCTGCTGTGTCGCAGAGTGTGTCAGAGTGTGTCACAGTCTTTCAGAGATTGTCACGGTGTGTTTCAAAGAATGTCAGAGAGTGTCAGAGTGTGTCACAGTTCATCTCAAAGTCTCAGAGAGTGGTCCCAGTGTGTCTCAGAGAGTGTCACAGTTTGTCACAGTTTCTCAGAGAGTGTCACAGTGTATTTCAGACAGAGTCAGACTGTATCCCAGTGTGTCTCCGAGAGTGTCAGATAGGATCAGAGAGCGTCACAGTGTGTCTTAAAGTGTCAAGAGAGTGTCAGAGAATCTCGCAGTGTGTCACAGTCTGTGAGAGAGTATAACAGTGTGTCTCAGAGAGTGTCAGTTAAGATCAGAGAGTGTCACACTGCGTCTCACAGAGTGTCTCAGTGTGTCAGTCTGTCAGAGTGTGTGACATTGTGTCTCAGAGAGTGACAGACAGTATCACAGTGTGTGTCAGAGATTCAGAGAGAGTCTGAAAGTGCCACTATCTGTCAGAGAGTGTCACGGTGTGTCACAGTCTGTCAGAGAGTGTCACAGTGCTTTTCAGAGAGTTTCAGTCAGTGTCACAACGTGTTTCAGAGAGTGTCAGATAGGATCAGAGAGTGTCACAGTGCCTTCCAAATTGTCACAGAGTGTCCCGGTGTGTCACAGGAAGTGGCAGAGGGTGTAACAGTCTGTCAGAGATTGTCACGGTGTGTTTCAATGAATTTCAGTGAGTGTCTCAGTGTGTCGGTCTGTCAGAGTGTGTGACATTGTGTCTCAGAGAGTGTCAAACAGTATCACAGTGTGTGTCAGAGATTCAGAGAGAGGCTGAATGTGTCACTATCGGTCAGAGAGTGTCAGAGTGTGTCACGGTTTGTCAGAGAGTGTCACAGTGTGTTTCAAAGAATTTCAGCGAGTGTCACAGTGTGTGTCAGAGTGTGTCAGAGTGTGTAACTGTCTGTCACAGAGTGTTGCAGTGCGTCTCAAAGTGTCAGCGAGACTCAGAGAGTGTCACAGTGTATCACAGTCTCTCAGAGAGTGTCACAGTGTGTCTCAGATAGTGTCAGATAGGATCAGAGAGTGTCATAGTGCGTCTCAAAGTGTAAGCGAGTGTCAGCGAGTGTAACAGTGTGCCTAAGAGTGTCGGAGAGTGTCACAGTGCTTTTCAGAGAGTGTCAGAGATTGTCAAAGTGTATCTCAGAGTGTGTTGGATAGGATCAGAGAGTGTCACAGTACGTGTCAAATTGTCAGAGAGTGTCCCGCTGTGTCGCAGAGTTTGTCAGAGTGTGTCACAGTCTGTCAGAGATTGTCACGGTGTGTTTCAAAGAATGTCAGAGAGTGTCACAGTGTGTGTCAGAGAGTGTCACAGTGCATCTCAAAATCTCAGAGAGTGTCCCAGAATGTCTCAGAGAGTCTCAGAGAGTGTCACAGTTTGTCAAGTTTCTCAGAGAGTGTCACAGTGTATTTCAAATAGAGTCAGACTGTATCCCAGTGTGTCTCCGAGAGTGTCAGATAGGATCAGAGAGCGTCACCGTGCATCTCAAAGTGTCAGAGAGAGTCAGAGAGTGTCATAGTGTGTCACAGTCTGTCAGAGAGTGTCACAGTGTGTCTCACAGAGTGTCAGATAAGATCAGAAAGTGTCACAGTGCGTCTCAGAGAGTGTCTCAGTGTTTCACAGTCTGTCAGAGAGTGTCACATTGTGTCTCATGGAGTGACCGACAGTATCACATTGTGTGTCAGGGATTCTGAGAGAATCTGAAAGTGTCACTATCTTTGAGAGAGTGTCACCGTGTGTCACAGTCTGTCAGAGAGTGTCACAGTGCTTTTCAGAGAGTTTTAGAGAGTGTCACAGTGAGTCTCAGAGAGTGTCGGATAGGATCAGAGAGTATTACAGCGCGTCTCAAATTGTCAGAGAGTGTCTTCGAGAGTGTCAGAGTGTGTCACAGTTTGTCAGAGAGTGTCACAGTGTGTATCAAAGAATGTCAGTGAATGTCACAGTGTGTGTCAGAGGCGTCGCAGTCTGTCAGAGAGTGCGTCTCAAATTGTCAAAGAGGGTCCCAGTCTGTCTCAGAGAGTCTCAGTGCGTTTCAGAGAGAGTCAGAGAGTGTCACAATGTATCTCAGAGAGTGTCAGATTGGATCAGTAAGTGTCATAGTGCGTCTCAAAGTGTCAGCGAGAGTCAGAGAGTGTCACAGTACATCATATCGTGCCTCAGAGAGTGTCAGATAGAGTCAGACTGTATCTCAGTGTGTCTCCGAGAGTGTCAGATAGGACCAAAGAGTGTCACAGTGTGTCTCAAAGTGTCAGAGAGAGTCAGTGAATGTCACAGTGTGTCACAGTCTGTCAGAGAGTGTCACATTGTGTCTCAGAGAGTGACAGACTGTATCACAGTGTGTGTCAGAGATTCAGAGAAAGTCTGAAAGTGTCACTATCTGTCAGAGAGTGTCAGAGTGTGTCACAGTCTGTCAGAGAGTGTCAGAGTGCTTTTCAGAGAGTTTGAGACAGTGTCACAATGCATCTGAAATTGTCAGAGAGGGTCCCAGTGTGTCTCAGAGAGAGTCAGATTAGATCAGAGAGTGTCACAGAGTGTCTCAGAGAGTGTCTCAGTGCGTCACAGTCTGTCTGAGAGTGTCACATTGTGTCTCAGAGAGTGACAGACTGTATCACAGTGTGTGTCAGAGATTCAGAGAAAGTCTGAAAGTGTCACTATCTGTCAGAGAGTGTCAGAGTGTGTCACAGTCTGTCAGAGAGTGTCAGAGTGCTTTTCAGAGAGTTTGAGACAGTGTCACAATGCATCTGAAATTGTCAGAGAGGGTCCCAGTGTGTCTCAGAGAGAGTCAGAGAGTGTCACAGTTGTCGGAGAGTGTCACAGTGTGTTTCAAAGAATGTCAGTGAGTGTCACAGTCTGTCAGAGAGGGTCACAGTGAGTCTACAATTGTCATATAGAGTCCCAGTGTGTCTCAGAGAGTCTCAGAGTGTGTCACAATGTATCACAGTCTCTCAGAGAGTGTCGCAGTAGGTTTCCGAGAGAGTCAGAGAGTCTCACAGTGTGTCTCAGAAAGTGTCACAGTATGTCATACTGCGCCTCTCAGTGTGTCTCAGAGAGAGTCAGAGAGTGTCACAGTGTGTCTCAGAGAGCGGCACAGTGTGTCACATTCTCTTAGAGTGCAACAGTGTGTTTCAGAGACAGTCAGAGAGTGTCACAGTGTGTCTCAGAGTGCCAGAGAGAGTCAGATAGTGTTTCAGTGTGACACAGTCTGTCAGGGAGTGTCACAGTGTGCCTCAGAGAGTCAGACAGTGTCACACTGTGTCTCAGTGAGTGTCACAGTGTGTCTCAGAGAGTCAGGGAGAGTCAGAAAGTGTCACAGTCTGTCTCAGAGATTGTCACAGTGTGTCACCGCCTGTCAGAGAGTGTCACAGTGTGAGTCAGAGAATGTCAGAGAGTGTCACAGTGTGTCTCAGAGAGTGTCACAGTCTGTCACAGTCTCCCAGAGAGTGTTCCAGTGTGTCGCAGTCTGTCAGAGAGTGTCACAGCGTGTTTCAGTGTATCTCAGTCTGTCAGAGAGTGTCACAGTGCGACTCAGAGAGTGTCACAGTGTGTCTCAGAGAGTCAGAGAGAGGCATAAAGTGTCATAGTGTATCTCAGAGAGTGGCAGATAGGATCAGAGAGTGTCACAGTGTGTTGGATAAAGTGCCAAAGTGTGTCACAGTGTGTCTCAGCATGTGTCAGGGAATGTTGCAGAGTGTTTCAGAGAGAGTCTGAGAGTGTCACAGTGTATCAGAGATTCAGGGAGAGTCAGAAAGTGTCACAATCTGTCAGCGAGTGTCACAGTGTGTTTCAGAGAGAGTCAGAGAGTGTCACAGTGTGTCTCAGTGAGTGTCACAGTGTGTCTCAGAGAGAGAGACAGAAAGTGTCACAATCTGTCTTTGAGAGTGTCTCAGTGTGACACTGTCTGTTAGAGAGTGTCACAGTGCGCCTCAGAGAGTGTCAGAGAGTGTCACAGTGTGTCTCAGAGAGTCAGAGAGAGTCAGAAAGTGTCACAGTTTGTCTCAGAGAGTGTCACATTGTGACAGTCTGTCAGAGAATGTTACGTTGTATTTCAGAGTATGTCAGAGAGAGTCAGAAAGTGTCACAGTGTGTCATACTGTGTCTCAGAGAGTGTCAGCATGTGGCTCAGGGAGGGTCACAGTCAGTGAGAGAGTGTCACAGTGTGTCTCAGGGAGTGTCAGAATGAGTCACAGAGTGTCACAGTATGTCATACTGTGCCTCAGAGAGTGCCATAGAGAGTCAGACTGTATCACAGTGTGCTCAGAGAGTGTCAGAGAGTGTCACACTGTGTCTCAGAGAGTGTCAGAGTGAGTCAGTGAGTGTCACAGTATGTCTCAGAGAGTCAGAGATTATCACAGTCTATCTCAGAGAGTGTCACAGTGTGTCTCAGAGAGTCAGAGAGAGACGGAAAGTGTCACAGTGTGTCTCAGAGAGTGTCGCAGTGTCGCAGAAATTGTCACCGTGTGTCAGAGAGTGTCACAGTAGGTTAGAGAGTGTCATCGTGTGTCTCAGTAATTGTCACAGTCTGTCAGAGTCTGTCAGAGAGTGTCACAATGTTTCTCAGAGAGTGTCAGAGAGCGTCACAGTGTATCTCAGTGTGTCAGAGAGAGTCACATTGTGTCTCAGAGAGAGAGTCAGAGAGTGACACAGTGTGTCCCAGAGAGTGTGAGAGAGAGTCAAAAAAAATTACAGTGTGTCTCAGAGAGTCACCGAGTGTCTAAGAGTCAGAGAGATACAGCAAGTCTAACAGTGTGTCTCAGAGAGTGTCACAGTGTCTGAGAAAATGTCACCATCTGTCAGAGAGAGTCGCAGTGTGTCAGAGAGAGTTTCAGTGTGTCCCTGAGAGTGTCGCAGTCTGTCAGAGTGTGTCACAGTGCGTCTCAAAGAGGGACAGAGAGTGTCATACTGTGTTACAGTGTGGCAGATAGTGTCACATAGTGTCACTATGTGTCACAGTCTGTCTCAGAGAGAGTCAGAGAGTGTCACAGTCTGTCTCAGAGAGAGTCAGAGAGAGTCAGACAGTCTCACAGTGTGTCTAAGAAAGGATGACAGTGTGTCTCAGAGAGTCAGAGAGAGTCAGAAACTGTCACAGCTTGTCTCAGAGAGTGTCACATTGTGACAGTCTGTCAGAGAATGTTACATTGTATTTCAGAGTGTGTCAGAGAGAGTCAGAACGTGTCACAGTGTGTCATACTGTGTCTCAGAGAGTGACAGAGAGTGTCAGCATTTGGCTCAGAGTTGGACACAGTCTGTCAGAGAATGTTACATTGTATTTCACAGTATGTCAGAGAGAGAGACAGTAAGTGTCGCAGTGTGTCATACTGTGAGTGAGAGATTGTCATAGAAAGTCAGACTGTTTCACAGTGTGTTTCAGAGAGTGTCAGAGTGAGTCAGAGAGTGCCAGAGACAGTGAGTGTCACAGTGTGTCTCAGAGAGCGTCGGGGGTGTCACAGTGTTTGTTTCAGAGAAAGTCAGCGAGTGTCACAGTGTGTCTCACAGAGTGTCACAGTCTCTCAGAGAGTGTTTCAGTGTATCACAGTCTTTCAGAGCGTGTCACAGTGCTCCGTAGTGGGTCAGAGAGTGTCACAGTGTGTTTCAGTGTATCACAGTCTGTCAGAGAATGTCACAGTGCGCCTCAGAGAGAGTCAGAGAGTGTCACATTGTGTCTCAGAGAGTTTAATAGTGTGTCTCAGAGAGTGGCATAGTGTGTGTGAGAGGTTCAGAGAGAGTCAGAGTGTCACCGTGTGTCTCAGTGTGTGTCACAGTGTGTCTCGGAGAGTCAGGGATAGAGTCAGAAAGTGTCACAATCTGTCTTTGAGAGTGTCTCAGTGTAACACAGTCTGTCAGAGAGTGTCACAGTGTGCCTCAGAGAGTGTCACAGTGCGTCTAAGAGAGAATGACAGTGTGTTTCAGAGAGTCAGAGAGAGTCAGAAAGTGTCACAGTCTGTCTCAGAGAGTGTCAGATAGGATCAGAGAGTGTCACAGTGTGTTTGAGAAAGTGCCAGAGTGTCACAGTGTGTCACAGCTTGTGTCAGAGAGTGCCACAGAGAGTTTCAGAGAGAGTCAGAGTGTCACAGTGTGTCTCAGAGATTCAGGGAGAGTCAGAAAGTGTCACAGACTGTCAGGGAGTGTCACAGTGTGTTTCAGAGAGTGTCCGAGAGTGTCACAGTGTGTCTAAGAGATTGTCAGATAGGATCAGAGAGTGTCAAAGTGCGTCTCAAAGTGTCAGAGAAATTCAGAGAGTGTCACGTTGTCTCTGAGTGTGTCAGAGAGAGTCAGAGAGTGTCACAGTGTTTCTGAGAGTTTCGGAGAGATTCAGAGAGTGTCATATTGTGTCTCAGTGAGTGTCACAGTGTATCTCCGAGAGTCAGAGAAAGAGAGTCAGAAAGTGTCACAATCTGTCTTGAGAGTGTCTCAGTGTGGCACAGTCTGTCAGAGTGTCACAGTGTGCTTCAGAGAGTGTCACAGTGCGTCTAAGAGAGGATGAAAGTGGGTATCAGAGTCAGAGAGAGTCAGAAAGTGTCACAGATTGTCTCAGAGAGTGTCACATTGTGACAGTCTATCAGAGAATGTTACATTGTATTTCAGAGTTTGTCAGAACGTGTCACAGTGTGCCATACTGTGTCTCAGAGAGTGTCAGAGTGTCAGAATTTTGCTCAGAGAGGATCACAGTCTGTGAGAGAGTGTCACAGTGTGTCTCAGAGAGTGTCAGAGTGAGTCAGAGAGTGACACAGTATGTCATACTATACCTCAGAGACTGCCACGGAGAGTCAGACTGTATCACAGTGTGTCTCAGAGAGAGACAGAGTGTCACAGTGTGTCTCAGGGAGTGTCAGAGTGAGTCAGAAAGTGTCACAGTATGTAATACTGTATCTCAGAGAGTGCCAGAGAGAGTCAGACTGTATCACAGTGTGTCTCAGAGAGTGTCAGAGATTGTCACATTGTGTAACAGACAGAATTAGAGAATGTCAGTGAGTCTCACAGTCTGTCTCAGAGAGTGTCAGAACGGGTCAGAGAGTTTCACAGTGTGTCTCAGAGAGAGTCAGAGAGAGACAGAAAGTGTCACAGTGTCTCTCAGAGAGTGTCACAGTTTGTCACAGTCTGTCAGACAGCGTCACAGTGTGCTTCAGATAATGTCACAGTGCGTCTAAGAGAGGATGACAGTGTGTTTCAGAGAGTCTGAGAGAGTCAGAACGTGTCACAGTTTGTCTCAGAGAGTGTCACATTGTGACAGTCTGTCAGAGAATGTTACATTGTGTTTCAGAGTGTGTCAGAACGTTTCACAGTGTGTCATACCGTGTCTCAGAGAGTCTCAGAGAGTGTCAGCATTTGGCTCAGAGAGGATCACAGTCTGTGAGAGAGTGTCACAGTGTGTCTCAGAGAGTGTCAGAGTGAGTCAGAGCGTGTCACAGTATGTAATACTGGACCTCAGAGAGTGCCAGAGAGAGTCAGACCGTATCACAGTGTGTCTCAGAAAGTGTCAGAGATTGTTACAGTGTGTCTCAGAGAGTCAGAGATAGACAGAAAGTGTCACAATCTGTCTTTGAGAGTGTCTCAGTGTGACATAGTCTGTCAGAGAGTGTCACAGTTTGTCTCAGAGGGTTTCACATTGTGACCGTCTGTCAGAGAATGTTACAGTGTATTTTAGAGTGTGTCAGAGAGAGTCAGAGAGTGTCACAGTGTGTCTGAGAGTATCGGAGAGCGTCAGAGAGTGTCAGATTGTGTCTCAGTGAGTGTCACAGTGTGTCTCAGAGAATCAGAGAGAGAGAGACAGAAAGGGTCACAATCTCTCTTGAGTGTGTCTCACTGTTACACAGTCTGTCTGAGTGTTACAGTGTGCCTCAGAGAGTGTCACAGTGCGTCTCAGAGAGGATGACAGTGTGTTTCAGAGAGTCAGAGAGAGTCAGAAAGTGTCACAGTTTGTCTCAGAGAGTGTCACATTGTGACAGTCTGTCAGAGAATATTACATTGTATTTCAGAGTGTGTCAGAACGTGTCACAGTGTGTCATATTGTGTCTCAGAGAGTGTCAGAGTGTCAGCATTTGGCTCAGAGAGGGACACAGTCTGTGAGAGTGTCACAGTGAGGTCTCAGAGAGTGACAGAGTGAGTCAGAGAGTGTCACAGTATGTAATACTGTACCTCAGAGAGTGCCAGAGAGAGTCAGACTGTATCACAGTGTGTCTCAGAGAGTGTCAGAGATTTTCACAGTGTGTAACAGAGAGAGTTCGAGAATGTCAGTGAGTCTCACAGTCTGTCTCAGAGAGTATCAGAACCGGTCAGAGACTGTCACAGTGTGTTTCAGAGAGAATCAGAGAGTGTCCCAGTGTGTCTCAGAGAGTGACAGATAGGATCAGAGAATGTCACAGTGCATCTCAAAGTATCAGACAGAGTCAGAGAGTGTTACAGTGTGTCTGAGAGAGTTTCAGAGAGAGTCAGAGAGTGTCACAGAGTGTGTGAGAGTTTCAGAGAGAGTCCGAGAGTGTCACATTGTGTCTCAGTGAGTGTCACAGTGTGTCTCAGAGAGTCAGAGAGAGAGAGACAGAAAGTGTCACAATCTGTCTTTGAGAGTGTCTCAGTGTGACAAAGTCTGTCAGAGAGTGTCACAGTGTGTCTCAGACAGTCAAAGAGAGTCAGAAAGTGTCACAGTTTGTATCAGAGAGTGTCACATTGTGTCAGTCTGTCAGAGAATGTTACATTGTATTTCAGTTTGTTAGAGAGAGTTAGAAAGTGTCACAGTGTGTCATACTGTGTCTCAGAGAGTGTCAGCATTTGGGTCAGAGAAGGTCACAGTCAGTAAGAGAGTGTCACAGTGTGTCACAGAGAATGTCAGAGTGAGTCAGAGAGTGTCACAGTCTGTCATGCTATACCTCAGAGAGTGCCAGAGAGAGTCAGACTGTATCACAGTGTGTCTCAGAGAGTGTCAGAGAGTGTCACATTGTGTCTCAGAGAGTGTCAGAGTGAGTCGGTGAGTGTCACAGTGTGTCTCAGAGAGAGTCAGAGTATCACAGTCTATCTCAGAGAGTGTCACAGTGTGTCTCAGAGAGTCAGAGAGACGGAAAGTGTCACAGTATGCCTCAGAGAGTGTCACAGTGTCGCAGAAATTGTCACTGTGTGTCAGAGTGTCATAGTAGGTTAGAGAGTGTCATCGTGTGTCTCAGAAATTGTCACAGTCTGTCAGAGTCTGTTAGAGAGTGTCACAGTGTTTCTCAGAGAGAGTTAGAGAGTGACACAGTGTGTCTCAGAGAGTGTGAGCGAGAGTCAAAAAATGTTACAGTGTGTCTCAGAGAGTGACCGAGTGTCTCAGAGTCAGAGAGAGACAGCAAGTCCCACAGTGTGTCTCACTGAGTGTCACAGTGTGTCAGAAAATGTCACCATCTGTCAGAGAGTGTCACAGTGTGTCAGAGAGTATTTCAGTGTGTCCCAGAGAGTGTCGCAGTCTGTAAGAGTGTGTCACAGTGCGTCTCAGGGAGGGACAGAGAGTATCATAGTGTGTTCCAATGTAGCAGATAGAGTCACAGAGTGTCACTATGTGTCACAGTCTCCCTTAGAGAGAGTCAGAGAGTGTCACAGTGTGTCTCAAACAGTGTCAGAGAGAGTCGGAGAGTGTCAAAGTGTGTCTAAGAAAGGATGACAGTGTGTCTCAGAGAGTCAGAGAGAGTCAGAAACTGTCACAGCTTGTCTCAGAGAGTGTCACATTGTGACAATCTGTCAGAGAATGTTACATTGCATTTCACAGTATGTCAGAGAGAGTGACAGTAAGTGTCACAGTGTGTCATACTGTGTCTGAGAGAGTGTCATAGAAAGTCAGACTGTTTCACAGTGTGTTTCAGAGAGTGTCAGAGTGAGTCAGAGAGTGCCAGAGACTGTGAGTGTCACAGTGTGTCTCAGAGAGAGTCAGGGAGTGTCACTGTGTGTTTCAGAGAATGTCAGAGAGTGTCACAGACTGTCTCACAGAGTGTCACAGTCTCTCAGAGAGTATTTCAGTGTATCACAGTCTGTCAGAGAGTGTCACAGTGCTCCTTAGAGGGTCAGAGAGTGTCACAGTGTGTTTCAGTGTATCACAGTCTGTCAGAGAGTGTCACAGTGCGCCTTAGGGAGTCAGAGAGTGTCACAGTGTGTTTCAGTGTATTACAGTCTGTCAGAAAGTGTCACAGTGCCCCTCAGAGAGAGTCAGAGAGTGTCACCATGTGTCTCAGAGAGTCAGGGAAAGAGTCAGAAAGTGTCACAATCTGTCTTTGAGAGTGTCTCAGTGTGAAACAGTCTGTCAGAGAGTGTCACAATGCGTCTAAGAGAGGATGACAGTGTGTTTCAGAGAGTCAGAGTGAGTCAGAAAGTGTCACAGTTTGTCTCAGAGAGTGTCAGATAGGATCAGAGTGTCACAGTGTGTTTGAGAAAGTGCCAGAGTGTCACAGTGTGTCTCAGCGTATGTCAGAGTGTGTCACAGAGAGTTTCAGAGAGAGTCAGAAGGTATCACAGTGTGTCTCAGAGGTTCAGGGAGAGTCAGAAAGTGTCACAGTCTGTCAGCGAGTGTCACAGTGTGTTTCAGAGTTAGTCAGAGAGTGTCACAGTGTGTCTCAGAGAGTGTCAGATAGGATTAGAGAGTGTCAAAGTGCGTCTTAAAGTGTCAGAGAAAGTCAGAGAGTTTCACGGTGTGTCTGAGTGTGTCAGAGAGAGTCAGAGAGTGTCACAGTGTGTCTGAGAGTTTCGGAGAGAGTCAGAGAGTGTCATAATGTGTCTCAGTGAGTGTCACAGTGTGTCTCAGTGAGTCAAAGAGAGAGAGAGACAGAAAGGGTCACAATCTGTCTTGAGAGTGTCTCATTGTGACACAGTCTGTCAGCGAGAGTCACAGTGCGTATCAGAGAGTGTCACAGTGCGTCTAAGAGAGGATGACAGTGTGTTTCAGAGAGTCTGAGAGAGTCAGAACGTGTCACAGTTTGTCTCAGAGAGTGTCACATTGTGACAGTCTGTCAGAGAATGTTACATTGTATTTCAGAGTGTGTCAGAACGTGTCACATTGTGTCATACTGTGTCTCAGAGAGTGTCAGAGAGTGTCAGCATTTGTCTCAGAGAAGGTCACAGTCTGTGAGAGAGTGTCACAGTGTGTCTCAGAGAGTGTCAGAGTGAGTCAGCGAGTGTCAAAGTATGTCATACTGTACCTCAGAGAGTGCCAGAGAGAGTCAGACTGTATCACAGTGTGTCTCAGAGAGTGTCAGAGATTGTGACAGTGTGTAACAGAGAGAGTTAGAGAATGTCAGTGAGTCTCACAGTCTATCTCAGAGAGTGTCAGAAGGGGTCAGAGAGTGTCACAGTGTGTCTCAGAGAGAGTCAGAGAGAGACAGAAAGTGTCACAGTGTCTCTCAGAGACTGTCACAGTTTGTCACAGTCTGTCAGAGAGTATCACAGTGTGTTTCTGTGAGTGTCACAGTGTGTCTCAGAGAGTCAGAAAGTGACACAGTCTGTCTTTGAGGGTTTCACAGTCTGTCAGAGTCTGTCAGAGAGTGTCACAGTGTGTTTCAGAGAGAGTCAGAGAGTGTAACAGTGCGTCTCAAATAGTCACAGAGAGTCAGAGAGTGTCCCAGTGTCTCAGCGACTGTCAGAGTGTGTCACAGTGTGTCACAGTCCCTCACAGAGTGTCACAAAGTGTCTCAGAGTGTGTCGCAGTGTGTTTGAAAGAGTATCAGAGAGTGTCATAGTGTATTTCAGATAGTCGGAGAGTGTCACAGTGCTTTTGAGCGAGTGTCAGAGAGTGTTACATTGTGTCTCAGAGAGAGTCAGAGAGTGTTATAGTGTGTCTCAGAGAGTTCACGGTGTGTTTGAGAGAGTGTCAGAGAGTGTCACAGTGTGTCTCAGCGTGTGTCAGAGAGGGTCACAGTGTGTCTCAGAAATTCAGGGAGAGTCAGAATGTGTCACAATCTGTCAGCGAGTGACACAGTGTGTTTCAGAGAGTCAGAGAGTGTCCCAGTGTGTCTCAGAGAGTGCCAGATAGGATCAGAGAATGTCACAGTGCATCTCAAAGTATCAGATAGAGTCAGAGAGTGTTACAGTGTGTCTGAGAGAGTGTAAGAGGGAGTCAGGGAGTGTCACAGTGTGTCTCAGAGAGTTTCAGAGAGAGTCCGAGAGTGTCACATTGTGTCTCAGAGAGTCAGAGAGAGTCAGAAAGTGTCACAGTCTGTCTTTGAGAGAGTCTCAGTGTGACACAGTCTGTCAGAGAATGTCACAGTGTGTCACACTGTATCTAAGAGAGGATGACAGTGTGTCTCAGAGAGTCAGAGAGAGTCAGAAAGTGTCACAGTTTGTCTCAGAGAGTGTCACATTGTGACAGTCTGTTAGAGAATGTTATATTGTATTTCAGAGTGTGTCAGAGAGAGTCAGAAAGTGTCACAGTGTGTCATACTGTGTCTCAGAGAGTGCCAGCATTTGGCTCAGAGAGGGTTACAGTCTATGAAAAAGTGTCACAGTGTGTCTCAGCGAGTGTCAGAGTGAGTCAGAGAGTGTCACAGTATGTCATACTGTGCCTCAGAGAGAGACAGAAAGAGTCAGTGAGTGTCACAGTGTGTCTCAGGGAGTCAGAGAGAGATGGAAATTATCACAGTGTTTCTCAGAGAGTGTCACAGTGTCGCAGAAGATGTCACCATGTGTCAGAGAGTGCCACAGTAGGTCAGAGAGTGTCATCGTCTGCCTCAGAAATTGTCACAGTCTGTCAGAGAGTGTCACAGTGTTTCTCAGAGAGTATCAGAGAGCATCACAGTATATCTCAGTGTGTCAGGGAGAGTCACATTGTGTCTCAGAGAGAGTCAGAGAGTTAAATTGTGTGTCTCAGAGAGTGTGAGAGAGAGTCAACAAATGTCACAGCATGTCTCAGAGAGTGACCGAGTGTCTCAGAGAGTCAGAGAGAGACAGTAAGTGTCACAGTGTGTCTCAGAGAGTGTCACAGTGTCTCAGAAAATGTCGCCATCTGTCAGAGAGTGTCACAATGTATCAGAGAGTGTCTCAGTGTGTCCCAGAGAGTGTCGCTGTCTGTCGGAGTGTGTCACAGTGTGTCTCAGAGAGGGACAGAGAGTGACATAGTGTGTTCCAGTGTTGCAGATAAAGTCAGAGAGTGTCACAGTGTGTCTCAGACAGTGTCAGGGAGTGCCACAGAGAGTTTTAGAGAGAGTCAGAGAGTGTTACAGTGTGTCTAAGGGAGTCAGAGTGAGACACAAAGTGTCACCGTGTGTCAGAGAGTGTCGCAGTGTCGCAGAAAATGTCACCGTGTGTCAGAGAGTGTCACAGTAGGTCAGAGAGTGTCATCGTGTGTCTCGGAAATTGTCACCGTCTGTCAGAGTCTGTCAGAGAGTATCACAGTGTTTCTCAGAGAGTGTCAGAGCACGTCACAGTGTATCTCAGTGTGTCAGGGAGAGTCACATTGTGTCTCAGAGAGAGTCAGAGAGTGACACAGTGCGACTCAGAGAGTGTGAAAGAGAGTCAAAAATTGTCACAGTGTGGCCAGAGAGTGACCGAGTGTCTCAGAGAGAGACAGCAAGTCTCACAGAGTGTCTCAGAGAATGTCACAGTGTCTCAGAAAATGTCACCGTCTCTCATAGAGTGTCACAATGTATCAGAGAGTGTCTCAGTGTGTCCCAGAGAATGTCGCAGTCTGTCAGAGTATGTCACAGTGTGTCTCAGAGAGGAACAGAGAGTGACATAATGTGTTCCAGTGTCGCAGATAGAGTCAGAGTGTCACAGTGTGTCTCAGACAGTGTCAGGGAGTGCCACAGAGAGTTTCAGATAGAGTCAGAGAGTGTCACAGTGTGTCTCAGAGATTCAGGGAGAGTCAGAAAGTGTCACAATCTGTCAGCGAGTGTCACAGTGTGTTTCAGAGTGTCACAGTGTGTCTCAGAGATTGTCAGATAGGATCAGAGAGTGTCACAGTGCATCTCAAAGTGTCAGAGAGAATCAGAGAATGTTACAGTGTGTCTGAGAGAGTGTCAGAGAGAATCAGAATGTTTCACAGTGTGTCTAAGAGAGTTTCAGAGAGAGTCAGAGAGTGTCACAGTGTGTGTGAGAGTTTCAGAGAGAGTCCGAGAGTGTCACATTGTGTCTCAGTGTGTGTCAGAGAGTCAGAGAGAGAGACAGAAAGTGTCACAATTTGTCTTTGAGAGTGTCTCAGTGTGACACAGTCTGTCAGAGAGTGTCAGTGTGTCTTAGAGCGTCAGAGAAAGTCAGAAAGTGTCACAGTCGGTCTCAGAGATTGTCACAGTGTGTCACCGTCTGTCAGAGAGTGTCACGGAGTGTTTCAGATGTGCTAGAAAGTGTCACAGTATGTCACAATGTGTCTCAGAGAGTGTGACAGTGTGTTGGAGAGTGTCAGACAGTGTCACAGTGCTTCGCAAAGAGTGTCACAGTCTGTCACAGTCTCTCAGAGAGTTTTTCAGTGTGTCACAGTCTGTAAGCGAGTGTCACAGTGTAACTCAGAGAGAGTCAGAGAGCGTCACAGTGTGTTTCAGTGTATCACAGTCTGTCAGGGAGTGTCACAGTGTGCCTAAGAGAGTCAGAGAGTGTCACAGTATGTCTCAGTGAGTGTCACAGTGTGTCTCAGAGAGTCAGAAAGTGTCAGATTGTGTCTCAGTGAGTGTCACAGTATGTCTCATAGAGTCAGAGAGAGAGAGTCAGAACGTGTCACAATCTGTCTTTGAGAGTGTCTCAGTGTGACACTGTCTGTCAGAGTGTGTCACAGTGTGCCTTAGAGAGTTTCAGAGTGTGTCACACTGTGTCACAGTGTGTCTAAGAGAGGATGCCAGTGTGTCTCAGAGAGTCAGAGAGAGTCAGAAAGAGTCACAGTTTGTCTCAGAGAGTGTCACATTGTGACAGTCTGTCAGAGAATGTTACATTGTATTTCAGAGTGTGTCAGAGAGAGTCAGAAAGTGTCACAGTGTGTCATACTGTGTCTCAGAGAGTGTCAGAGAATGTCAGCATTTGGCTCCGAGAGGGTCACAGTCTGTGAGAAAGTGTCACAGTGTGTCTCAGAGGATGTCAGAGAGTGTCACAGTGTGTCTCAGAGACTGTCAGCGTAAGTCAGAATGTGTCACATTATGTCATACTGTGCCTCAGAGAGTGTCAGTGAGTGTCACAGTGTGTCTCAGAGAGAGTCAGAGAGTGTCACAGTCTATCTCGGAGAGTGTCACAGTGTGTCTCAGGGAGTCGGAGAGAGACGGAAAGTGTCACAGTGTGTCTCAGCGAGTGTCGCAGAAAATGTCACCGTGTGTCAGAGAGTGTCACAGTAGGTCAGGGAGTGTCATCATGTGTCTCATGAATTGTCAGAGTCTCTCAGAGTCTGTCAGAGAGTGTCACAGTGTTTCTCAGAGAGTGTCAGAGAATGACACAGTGTGTCTCAGAGAGTGTGAGAGAGAGACATAAAGTGTCACAATCTGTCTTTGAGAGTGTCTCAGTGTGACAGAGTCTGTCAGAGAGTGTCACAGTGCGTCTCAGAGAGTCAGAGAGAGTCAGAAAGAGTCACAGTTTGTCTCAGAGAGTGTCACATTGTGACAGTCTGTCAGAGAATGTTACATTGTATTTCAGAGTGTGTCAGAGAGAGTCAGAATGTGTCACAGTGTGTCATACTGTGTCTCAGAGAGTGTCAGAGAATGTCAGCATTTGGCTCCGAGAGGGTCACAGTCTGTGAGAAAGTGTCACAGTGTGTCTCAGAGGATGTCAGAGAGTGTCACAGTGTGTCTCAGAGACTGTCAGCGTAAGTCAGAATGTGTCACATTATGTCATACTGTGCCTCAGAGAGTGTCAGTGAGTGTCACAGTGTGTCTCAGAGAGAGTCAGAGAGTGTCACAGTCTATCTCGGAGAGTGTCACAGTGTGTCTCAGGGAGTCGGAGAGAGACGGAAAGTGTCACAGTGTGTCTCAGCGAGTGTCGCAGAAAATGTCACCGTGTGTCAGAGAGTGTCACAGTAGGTCAGGGAGTGTCATCATGTGTCTCATGAATTGTCAGAGTCTCTCAGAGTCTGTCAGAGAGTGTCACAGTGTTTGTCAGAGAGTGTCAGAGAATGACACAGTGTGTCTCAGAGAGTGTGAGAGAGAGACATAAAGTGTCACAATCTGTCTTTGAGAGTGTCTCAGTGTGACAGAGTCTGTCAGAGAGTGTCACAGTGCGTCTCAGAGAGTCAGAGAGAGTCAGAAAGTGTCACAGTCGTTCTCAGAGAGTTTCACAGTGTGTCACCGTCTGTCAGAGAGTGTCACAGAGTGTGTCAGATGTGCTAGAAAGTGTCACAGTATGTCACAGTGTGTCTCAAAGAGTGTCACAGTCTGTCACAGTCTCTCAGACAGTTTTTCAGTGTGTCACAGTCTGTCAGAGAGTGTCACAGTGTGACTCAGAGAGAGTCAGAGAGTGTCACAGTGTGTTTCAGTGTATCACAGTCTGTCAGGGAGTGTCACAGTGTGCCTCAGAGAGTAAGAGAGTGTCACAGTATGTCTCAGTGAGTGTCACAGTGTGTCTCATAGAGCCAGAGAGAGAGTCAGAAAGTGTCACAATCTGTCTTTGACAGTGTCTCAGTGTGACACTCTCTGTCAGAGTGTGTCACAGTGTGTCTCAGAGAGTGTCAGAGAGTGTCACAGTGTGTCTAAGAGAGGATGACAGTGTGTCTCAGAGAGTCAGAGAGAGTCAGAAAGAGTCACAGTTTGTCTCAGAGAGTGTCACATTGTGACGGTCTGTCAGAGACTGTTATATTATATTACAGAGTGTGTCAGACAGAGTCAGCATTTGGCTCCGAGAGGGTCACAGTCTGTGAGAAAGTGTCACAGTGTGTCTCAGAAAGTGTCAGAGAGTGTCACAGTGTGTCTCAGAGAGCGTCAGCGTAAGTCAGAGTGTCACAGTATGTCATACTGTGCCTCAGAGAGAGTTAGTGAGTGTCAGTCTATCTCAGAGAGTATCACAGTGTGTCTCAGGGAGTCAGAGAGAGACGGAAAGTGTCACAGTGTGTCTCAGCGAGTGTCACAGTGTCGCAGAAAATGTCACCGTGTCAGAGAGTTTCACAGTAGGTCAGGGAGTGTCATCGTGTGTCTCAGAAATTGTCACAGTCTGTCAGAGTCTGTCAGAGAGTGACACAGTGTGTCTCAGAGAGTGTGAGAGAGTCAAAAATTGCCACAGAGAGAGACAAAGAGGGTCACACTGTGTCTCAGAGAGTATTACAGTGTGTCTCAGAGAGTCAGAGAGAGACAGAAAGTGTCTCAGTGTCTCTCAGAGAGTGTCACAGTGTGTCTTAGAGAGTGTCACAGTGTCACAGAGAATCTCACCATGTGTCAGAGTGTGTCACAGTCGGTCAGAGAGTGTTTCTGTGTGTCAGGGAGTGTCGCAGTCTGTCACAGTCTGTCAGAGAGTGCCACATTGTATTTTAGAAAGTGACAGAGAGTCACAGAGTGTCACAGTGCATCTCAAAGAGTGTCAGAGAGAGGAACAGAGTGTCACAGCGTGTGTCAGAGAGAGAGAGACAGAGAGTATCACAGTGTGTCTCAGGGTGTCACAGTGTCACAGAGAATTTCACCATGTGTCAGAGTGTGTCACAGCCAGTCAGAGACTGTTACAGTGTGTCAGGGAGTGTCACAGTCTGTAACCGTCTGTCAGAGAGTGCCACATTGTATTTTGGAGAGTGTCAAAGAGAGAGTCAGAGAGAGTCACTGCGTATCACAGTGTGTCTCAGAGTGTCAGAGAGAGACAGAGAGTGTCACAGTGTGTCACAGTGTGTTAGAAAGTGTCACGGTGCATCTCAGAGAGTGTCACAGTGTGTCCCAGAGAGTCAGAGAGAGTCAGAATGTGTCACAGTGTGTTTCAGAGAGTGTCACAATGTCTCAGAGAATTTCATCATGTTTCCGGGAGTGTCACAGTCAGTCAGTGTCACAATGTGTCAGAGAGTGTCAAAGTGTGTCTCAGGGAATCAGAGAGAGATGGAACGTGTCACAGTGTCACAGAGAGCATCACCGTATCTCAGAATATGTCACCATGTGTCAGAGAGTGTCACAGTCTGTCAGGGATTGTCACAGTGTGTCTCAGAGAGTGTCAGAGAGAGTCAGAGAGTGTCACCGTGTGTCTAAGAAAGTGTCAGAGAGTGTCACAGTGTATCACAGTCTGTCAGAGAGTGTCACAGTGTGTTTCAGAGTCAGAGAGTGTGACAGTGTGTCTAAGAGAGTGCCAGAGAGTGTCACAGTGTGTCTAAGAGAGTGTCATAGTGTGTCACAGTCCGTCAGAGAGTGTCATAGTATGTCACAGAGAGTCTCACACTGTGTATCAGAGAGCGTCAGAGTGTGTCATTGTGTGTCACAGTCTGTCAGAGAGTGTCACAGTGTGTCATAGTCTGTTAGATAGAATTATAGGGTGACTCAGAGATAGTCAGAGAGTGTCACAGTGTCACAGAGAATTTCACCATGTGTCAGAGTGTGTGACAGTCGGTCAGAGAGTGTTATAGTGTGTCAGGGAGTGCCACAGTCTGTCACAGTCTGTCAGACAATGTCATATTGTGTTTCGGGGAGTGTCAGAGAGAGTCAGAGAGTGTCACAGTGTGTCTCAGAGAGTGTCAGTGAGGGTCTGCGAATGTCACAGTGCGTCTCAGAGTCTCAGAGAGAGTCACAGAGTGTCACAGTGTGTCTCAGAGTGTCAGAGAGAGACAGAGTGTGTCACAGTCTGTCAGAGAGTGTCACAGTGTGTCATCGCCATCCACACACCGGCGCCTGCCTGACCGTCACTGCCGTCCACACACCACACACAGCCTGACACTCACCGACATCTACACACTGCACCCAGCCTGACCCTCACTGCCATCCGCACATTGCTCCCAGCCTGACCCTCACAGCCATCCACAAATTGTCCTCAATCTGACTCTCACTGCCGTCCCACACCACCCCATCCTGACCCTCACCGCCATCCACACACCGCCACCAGCCTGCCCCTCAACGCCATCCTGCACTGTTCCAGCCTGACCCATAACACCGTCCACCAACACCCCCCAGCCTGACTCCACCGCTGTCCACCAACCGCTTCCAGCCTGACCCCCACCGCCGTACAACACTGCCACAGCCTGACCCACACTGCCGCCGGTACACTGCTCCTAGCCTGACCCTCACCACTGTCCACACACCGCCACCAGCCTGACCCCCACCGCCGTACAACACTGCCACAGCCTGACCCACACTGCTGCCGGTACACTGCTCCTAGCCTGACCCTCACCACTGTCCACACACCACACCCAGCCTCACCCTCACTGCTGTCTACACACTGCTCCCAGCCTGAACCCCACTGCCGTCCACACACCACACCCAGCCTCACCCTCACTGCTGTCTACACACTGCTCCCAGCCTGAACCCCACTGCCGTCCACACACCACACCCAGCCTCACCCTCACTGCTGTCTACACACTGCTCCCAGCCTGAACCCCACTGCTGTCCACACACCACACCCAGCCTCACCCTCACTGCTGTCTACACACTGCTCCCAGCCTGGACCCCAACCGCCGTCCACACACCACACCCAGCCTCACCCTCACTGCTGTCTACACACTGCTCCCAGCCTGAACCCCACTGCCGTCCACACACCACACCCAGCCTCACCCTCACTGCTGTCTACACACTGCTCCCAGCCTGAACCCCACTGCCGTCCACACACCACACCCAGCCTCACCCTCACTGCTGTCTACACACTGCTCCCAGCCTGAACCCCACTGCCGTCCACACACCACACCCAGCCTCACCCTCACTGCTGTCTACACACTGCTCCCAGCCTGAACCCCACTGCTGTCCACACACCACACCCAGCCTCACCCTCACTGCTGTCTACACACTGCTCCCAGCCTGAACCCCACTGCCGTCCACACACCACACCCAGCCTCACCCTCACTGCTGTCTACACACTGCTCCCAGCCTGGACCCCACCGCCGTCCAGACACCACACCCAGCCTCACCCTCACTGCTGTCTACACACTGCTCCCAGCCTGAACCCCACTGCTGTCCACACACCACACCCAGCCTCACCCTCACTGCTGTCTACACACCGCTCCCAGCCTGGACCCCACCGCCGTCCACACACCACACCCAGCCTCACCCTCACTGCTGTCTACACACTGCTCCCAGCCTGAACCCCACTGCTGTCCACACACCACACCCAGCCTCACCCTCACTGCTGTCTCACACTGCTCCCAGCCTGAACCCCACTGCCGTCCACACACCACACCCAGCCTCACCCTCACTGCTGTCTACACACTGCTCCCAGCCTGAACCCCACTGCCGTCCACACACCACACCCAGCCTCACCCTCACTGCTGTCTACACACTGCTCCCAGCCTGAACCCCACTGCCGTCCACACACCACACCCAGCCTCACCCTCACTGCCGTCCACACACCACACCCAGCCTGACCCTCACCACCTGCCACACACCCACCCCAAATTGACCCTCACTGCTGTCCAACATCGCCCACACCCTGGCCCTCACCGCCGTCCACTCTCCGCCCCCACCCTGACCCTCCCCGCCATCCACACACCGCCCACACCCTGACCCTCACCACCATCCACTCTCCGCCCACACCCTGACCCCCACCATCGTTGACACACTGACACCAGCCTGATTCTCCCGTCCGAACACACAGCAACACCTGCCTGACACCCACTGTCACCCAACACCGCCCCCAGCCTGACACCCACCGCCACCCAACACCGCCCCCAGCCTGACACCCACTGTCACCCAACACAGCCCCCAGCCTGACACCCACTGTCACCCAACACCGCCCCCAGCCTGACACCCACTGTCACCCAACACCGCCCCCAGCCTGACACCCACCGCCACCCAACACTGCCCCTAGCCTGAACCTCACAGCCACCCACACAACACCCCCAGCCTGACGCTCACCGCCATCTACATACCGCCCTCAGCGTGACCCTCACCACCGCCCACACGCCACCCCCAGCCTGATGCTCACAGCCGTCCAACACTGACCCAAGCCTGTCCCTCACTGCCATTCGCACACTGCCCCAGCTGTCCACACACCGTCCCCAGGATGACTCTCACCGCCATCCAGCACCGCTCCAGCCTGACCCTCACTGCCGTCAATACACTGCCACCAGCCAGTCCCTCACTACCGTCCAACACCGTCACCAGCCTTTCCCTCACCACCATCCACACACCGCCCACAGCCTGACCCTCACCGCAACCCACACAACGTTACCAGCCTGACTCCCCCACTGTCATTCACGCATTGACCACAGCCATACCGTCCCCTTCAAACACACACCACCCCCTGGCTGACACCCAACACCGCCCCCTGCCTGAAACTCACTGCTGCCCACACACCACCCCCAGCCTGAACCCCACCGCTGTCCACACACCGCACCCAGCCTGACACCCACCGCCACCCAACACCACCCCCAGTCTGACCCTCACCGTCGCCCACATACTGCCCCCAGAATGACCCTCACCACCGTCTAGACACCGCCCCCAGCCTGACACTTAACGCTGTTCACACACCGCCCCAAGCTTGACCCTCAACACCATCTACACACCACCCCCAGCCTGACATTCATTACCGTGTGTATGCCGACCCCAACCTGCCCCTCACCACTGTCCACCAATTGCCCCCAGACTGACACCACCGCCGTCCAACACTGCCACAAGCCTGACCCTCACGGCCACCCTCACACCACCCCTAGCTTTATCCTCACTGCCGTCCACACACCACGCACAGCATGACCCTCACCAAGAACACACAACACCCCGAGCCAGACCCTCACCACCGCCCACACTCTGCCCCGAGCCTGATGCTCACGGTCGTAGAACACTGACCCAAACCTGACCCTCACAGCTGTCCACACACCGCACCCAGCCTGACCCTCATCGCTATCCACACGCCACCTCCAGCCTTTCCATCACCGCCGTCCACATACCACCCCCAGCCTGACCCTCACTGCCGTCCACACACTGCACCCAGCCTGACCCTCACTGGCGTCCACACACCGCACCCAGCCTGACCCTCACTGCCATTGACACGCTGCCCCCAGCCTGTCCCTCACTGCCGTCCACATACCAGCCCCAGCCTGACCCTCACTGCCGTCCACACTCTGCACCCAGCCTGACCCTCACTGGCGTCCACACACCGCACCCAGCCTGACCATCACTGCCATTGACACGCTGCCCCCAGCCTGTCCCTCACTGCCGTCCACACACTGCACCCAGCCTGACCCTCACCGCCGTCCACACTCCGCCCGCAGCCTGACGCTCACTGCCGTCCACACACCGCCCCCAGCCTGACCCTCACTGCCGTCCACACACTGCACCCAGCCTGACCCTCACAGCCATCGACACGCTGCCCCCAGCCTGACCCTCACCACCGTCCACACACTGCCCGCAGCCTGACCCTCACTGCCGTCCACACACCGCCCCCAGCCTGACCCTCACTGCCGTCCACACACTGCACCCAGCCTGACCCTCACAGCCATCGACACGCTGCCCCCAGCCTGACCCTCACCACCGTCCACACACCGCCCCCAGCCTGACGCTCACTGCCGTCCACACGCTGCCCCCAGCCTGTCCCTCAATGCCAAAAGCACACCGCCCCCAGCCTGACCCTCATTGCTGTCCACACACCGTCCCCAGGCTGACTCTCACCACCGTCTAGCACCGCCCCAGCCTGACCCTCACTGCCGTCAACACACCGCCACCAGCCTGTCCCTCACCACAGTCCAACACCGTCAGCAGCCTCTCGCTCAGCCTGACCCTCACCACCACCCACACACTGTCACCAGCCTGTAGCTCACCGTCACCAACGCACCGCCCTCAACCTGAACCCCACCGCCGTCCACACACCGCACCCAGACTTACCCTCACTGCTGTCTACACACCGCTCCCAGCATGACACTCTCCACTGTCCACACACTACCCCAGCCTGACCCTCACCGCCATCCACACACCACCCCAAGGCTGACCTTCAGCACTGCCCACACACTGTCTCCAACCTGACCCTCACCGCCATCCACACACCGTCTCCAGCCTGACCCTCTCTGCCATCAACCAACCATCCCAGCCTGACCCTTACCGCCATCAACTAACCACCCACCTCCTGATCCTCACTGACGTCCAATAACGCCCCAGCCTGACCCGCCATTGCCACCCACACACCGGCCCTAGCCTTATCCTCACAGCCGTTCACACTCCACCCCCAGCCTGACCCTCACCTCCATCCACACACAGTCCCCAGCCTGTCCATAACTGCCATCCACACACCGACCCAGCCTAACCCTCACCACCGTCCAACACCATCCCAAGCCTGTCCCTCACCGCCGGTCACCCGCCGCCCCCAGCCTGACCCTCTCTGTCATTCACACACCGTACCCAGCCTGACACTCACCGCCGTCCATACGCCACCACCAGTCTGTTCCTCACTGCCATCCACAAACCGTCTGGCACCGCCCCAGCCCCTCACCGCCGTCTGGCACCGCCCCAGCCTGACCCTCACCACCGTCCACACACCGCTACCAGCCGGTCCCTCACCGCCGTCCCGCACTGCCCCAGCCTGACCCACACCACCGTCCATCAACCACCCACAGCCTGACCACATCGCTGTCCACCAACCACCCCCAGCCTGACCTCCATCACCACCCAACACGACCACAGCCTGACACTCAGCCCCGCCCATGCACCTCCCCTAGCCTGACCCTCAACACTGTCCACACATCCCCACCAGCCTGACCTGCATCGCGTCCACACACCACCCCAATTCTGACCCTCACCACTGCCCACACACCGTCTCCAGCCTGACACTCACTGCCACCTGTACACTGCCCCCAGCCTGAACCCCACCGCTGACCACACACCACACCCAGCCTGATGCTCACCTCTGTTGACACAACGCGCCCAGCCTGACACTCCCCACCGTCCACACACTGCCACCATGCTGACCCTCACCACTGTCCCCACACCGTCTCCAGCCTGACCTTCACTGCCGTCCAACAATAACCCCAGCCTGACCACCACCACCGACCACACACCACCCCCAGCCTGACCTCCACCACCGTCTACACACTCCACCATGCAGACCCTCACCACCGTCCCCACACCGTCTCCAGCCTGACCCTCACTGCCGTCCAATAATGACCCCAGCCTGACGACCACCACCGACCACACACCACCCCCAGCCTGACCTCCACCACCATCCAACACTGCTACAAGCCTGACCCTCACTGCCGTCCACACACTGGCCCTAGCCTTATCCTAACAGCCGTTCACACACCACCCCCAGCCTGACCCTCATCGCCGTCCACACGCAGCCCCCAGCCTGTCCCTCAGTGCCATCCATACACACCATGCCCAGCCTGACTCTCACTACCGTGCAGCTACGCCCCAGCGTGACCCTCACTGCCGTCCACACTCCGCCACCAACTTGACCCTTACTGCCACCCAACATTGTCCCTCACTGCTGGCCACATACCGCCCCCCCCACCTGACCGTCACCACCGTCCACACGCCGCCCCCAGCCTGTCCCTCACTGCAATCGGCAAACCATCCACAGCCTGACTCTCACCGCCACCCAACACCGCCCCAGCCTGACACCCACCACCACCCAACACTGTCCCAGCCTGAACCTCACAGCCACCCAAACACCAGTCCCAGCCTGAACCTCACTGCCGTCCACACAACGCCCCCAGCCTGATGCTCACCGCCATCTACATACCGCCCCCAGCATGACCCACCCTGTCGCCCACATACTGCCCCAGAATGACCCTCACCACCGTCCAGACACTGCCCCAGCCTGACTCTCAACGCTGGCCACACACCGCACCCAGCCTGAACTTCACCACCATCCACACATCGCCGCCAATCTGACCCTCAACTGCTATCCAAACACCACCCCCAGCCTGACGCTCACTGCCGTCCACACGGCGCCCACAGCCTGAAGCTCATCGCCGTCCTGCACCGCCCCAGCCTGACCCTAAAACCACCCACATACCGCTCCCAGCCTGACCCTCACTGCCTTCCACACACCGACCCAGCCTCACCCTCAAAACTGTGCACACACCACCTGCAGCTTGACCCTCACCGCTGCCCAATATAGCCCCAGCCTGACCCTCACCACCGTCCACCAACCGCGCCCTGCCTAACACCCACTGCCGTCCAACACTGCCACAAAACTAACCCTCACCATCGTCCAATACGGCCCCCTGCCTGAACCTCACTACTGTCCACAGACCCCCCACAGCCTGACACTCAACAACGTCCACACACCGCACCCAGAGTGAGCCTCACTGCCATCCACACACCGCACCCAGAGTGAGACTCATTGCCATCCACACACTGCACCCAGACTGACCCTCACTGCCGTCCACACACCGCACCCAGACTGACCCTCACTGCCATCCAAGCTCCGTACACAGACTGATCCTCACTGCCGTCCACACACTGCACCCAGACTGACCCTCACTGCCATCCACACACCGCACCCAGACTGACCCTCACTGCCATCCACACACCGCACCCAGACTGACCCTCACTGCTGTCCACACACCGCACCCAGACTGACCCTCACTGCCATCCACGCTCCGTACCCAGACTGATCCTCACTGCCGTCCACACACCGCACCCAGACTGACCCTCACTGCCATCCAAGCTCCGTACACAGACTGATCCTCACTGCCGTCCAAACACCGCACCCAGACTGACCCTCACTGCCATCCACACACCGCACCCAGACTGACCCTCACTGCCATCCACACACCGCACCCAGACTGACCCTCATTGCCATCCACACACCTCACCCAGACTGACCCTCAGTGCCATCCACACACCGCAACCAGACTGACCCTCACTGCCTTCCTTGCACTGCACCCAGACTGACCCTCACTGGCTTCCACACACCGCCCCCAGAATGATCCTCACCATCGTCCAGACACCACCCCCAGCCTGACTCTCAACGCTGTCCACACACCGCACCCAGCCTGAACTTCACCACCACCCACATACCGCTCCCAGCCTGACCCTCACCGCCACCCAGTCACCGACGCAGCCTGACCCTCAAAACTGTGCACACACCACCTGCAGCTTGACCCTCACCGCTGCCCAATATAGCCCCAGCCTGACCCTCACCACTGTCCACCAACCGCGCCCTGCCTAACACCCACTGCCTTCCAACACTGCCACAAAACTAACCCTCACCACCGTCCAATACGGCCCCCTGCCTGACCCTCACCACTGTCCACAGACCCCCGAAGCCTGGCCCTCAACACCGTCCACACACCGCCCACATCCTGATAATCATCGCCGTCCACACACCGCACCCCGACTGACCCTCACTGCCATCCGCACACCGCACCCAGACTGACCCTCATTGCCATCCACACACCGCACCCAGACTGACCCTCACTGCCATCCACACACTGCACTCAGACTGACCCTCACTGCCGTCCACACACCTCACCCAGACTGACCCTCATTGCCATCCAAACACCGTTCCCAGACTGACGCTCACTGCCGTCCAAACACCGCACCCAGACTGACCCTCACTGCGATCCACACACCGCACCCAGACTGACCCTCACTGCCATCCACACACCGCACCCAGACTGACCCTCACTGCCATCCACACACTGCACCCAGACTGACCCTTCACTGCCGTCCACACACCTCATCCAGACTGACCCTCACTGCCGTCCACACACCTCACCCAGACTGACGCTCACTGCCATCCATGCACCGCACCCAGACTGACCCTCACTGCCGTCCACACACCTCATCCAGACTGACCCTCACTGCCGTCCACACACCTCACCCAGACTGACGCTCACTGCCATCCACGCACCGCACCCAGACTGACCCTCACTGCAGTCCACACACTGCACCCAGACTGACGCTCACTGCCATCCATGCACCGCACCCAGACTGACGCTCACTGCCATCCATGCACCGCACCCAGACTGACCCTCACTGCAGTCCACACACCGCACCCAGACTGACCCTCACTGCCGTCCACACACCTCATCCAGACTGACCCTCACTGCCGTCCACACACCTCACCCAGACTGACGCTCACTGCCATCCATGCACCGCACCCAGACTGACCCTCACTGCCATCCCTGCACTGCACACAGACTGACCCTCACTGCAGTCCACACACTGCACCCAGACTGACCCTCACTGCCATCCATGCACTGCACACAGACTGACACTCACTGCCGTTCACACACTGCACCCAGACTGACCCTCACTGCCATCCACACACCACAACCAGACTGACCCTCACTGCCGTCCACACACCGTACCCAGACTGACCCTCACTGCCATCCACACACCGCCACCAGCCTGACCCTCTCCACCGCCCACACACCGCCCCCAGTCTGACCCTCCTTTCCGCCCATGCACTGCACCCAGCCAGACGCTCACCACCGTCCACACACCACCCCCAGTCTTATCCTCAATGTCGTCAAACACAGCACCCCACCTGACCTTCAATGCCGTCTGCACACCGCCCCCATCCTGACCCCTCCGCGTTCCACGCACCACCCACAGCCTGACCATCACTACCGTCCACACACCCCCCAGACTGACCCTTATTGACGTCAAACACACTACCCCAGCCTGACACTCACTGCCGACTACCAATAACCCCAACCTGACCCTCACCACCGTCCACCAACTGTCCCAGACTGAACCACCCCACCGATCAAAACTGCAACAAGCCAGACTGACCCTCACTGCCGTCCACACACCGCACCCAGACTGACCCTCACTGCCATCCTCACACCGCACCCAGACGGACCCTCACTGCCGTCCACACACCGCACCCAGGCTGACCCTCACTGCCATCCACACACCGCACCCAGACGGACCCTCATTGCCATCCAAACACCGTTCCCAGACTGACGCTCACCGCCGTCCAAACACCACACACAGACTGACCCTCACTGCCATCCACACACCGCACCCAGACTGACCCTCACTGCCATCCACACACCGCACCCAGACTGACCCTCACTGCCATCCACACACCGCACCCAGACTGACCCTCACTGCCATCCACACACCTCACCCAGACTGACCCTCAGTGCCATCCACACACCGCAACCAGACTGACCATCACTGCCTTCCTTGCACTGCACCCAGACTGACCCTCACTGGCTTCCACACACCGCCCCCAGAATGATCCTCACCATCGTCCAGACACCACCCCCAGCCTGACTCTCAACGCTGTCCACACACCGCACCCAGCCTGAACTTCACCACCACCCACATACCGCTCCCAGCCTGACCCTCACCGCCACCCAGTCACCGACGCAGCCTGACCCTCAAAACTGTGCACACACCACCTGCAGCTTGACCCTCACCGCTGCCCAATATAGCCCCAGCCTGACCCTCACCACTGTCCACCAACCGCGCCCTGCCTAACACCCACTGCCTTCCAACACTGCCACAAAACTAACCCTCACCACCGTCCAATACGGCCCCCTGCCTGACCCTCACCACTGTCCACAGACCCCCGAAGCCTGGCCCTCAACACCGTCCACACACCGCCCACAGCCTGATAATCATCGCCGTCCACACACCGCACCCCGACTGACCCTCACTGCCATCCGCCCACCGCACCCAGACTGACCCTCATTGCCATCCAAACACCGTTCCCAGACTGACGCTCACCGCCGTCCAAACACCGCATCCAGACTGACCCTCCCTGCCATCCACACACCGCACCCAGACTGACCCTCACTGCCATCCACACACTGCACTCAGACTGACCCTCACTGCCGTCCACACACCTCACCCAGACTGACCCTCATTGCCATCCAAACACCGTTCCCAGACTGACGCTCACCGCCGTCCAAACACCACACCCAGACTGACCCTCACTGCCATCCACACACCGCACCCAGACTGACCCTCACTGCCATCCACACACCACACCCAGACTGACCCTCACTGCCATCCACACACCACACCCTGACTGACCCTCACTGCCGTCCACACACCGCACCCAGACTGACCCTCACTGCCATCCACACACCGCACCCAGACTGACCCTTACTGCAGTCCGCACACTGCACCCAGACTGACCCTCACTGCCATCCGCACACTGCACCCAGACTGACCCTTACTGCCGTCCTCAGACCGCACTCAGACTGACCCTCACTGCCGTCCACACACCGCACCCAGACTGACCCTCACTGCAGTCCGCACACTGCACCCAGACTGACCCTCACTGCCGTCCACACACCGTACACAGACTGACCCTCACTGCCATCCACACACTGCACCCAGACTGAAACTCACTGCCATCCACACACCGCACCCAGACTGACCCTCACTGCCGTCTGCACACCGCACCCAGACTGACTCTCACTGCCGTCGTCACACTGCACGCAGACTGACCCTCACTGCAGTCCGCACACCGTACCCAGACTGACCCTCACTGCAGTCTGCACACTGCACCCATACTGACCTAAACTGCCATTCACACTCCACACCCAGACTGACCCTCACAGCCATCCACACACCGCACCCAGACTGACGCTCACTGCCATCCATGCACCGCACCCAGACTGACGCTCACTGCCATCCATGCACCGCACCCAGACTGACCCTCACTGCAGTCCACACACCGCACCCAGACTGACCCTCACTGCCGTCCACACACCTCATCCAGACTGACCCTCACTGCCGTCCACACACCTCACCCAGACTGATGCTCACTGCCATCCATGCACCGCACCCAGACTGACCCTCACTGCCATCCCTGCACTGCACACAGACTGACCCTCACTGCAGTCCACACACTGCACCCAGACTGACCCTCACTGCCATCCATGCACACTGCACCCAGACTGACCCTTACTGCCGTCCTCAGACCGCACTCAGACTGACCCTCACTGCCATTCACACACCGCACCCAGACTGACCCTCACTGCAGTCCGCACATTGCACCCAGACTGACCCTCACTGCCATCCACACACCACACCCAGACTGACCCTCACTGCCATCCACACACCGCACCCAGACTGACCCTCATTGCCATCCGCACACTGCACCCAGACTGACCCTTACTGCCGTCCTCAGACCGCACTCAGACTGACCCTCACTGCCATTCACACACCGCACCCAGACTGACCCTCACTGCAGTCCGCACATTGCACCCAGACTGACCCTCACTGCCATCCACACACCGCCCCCAGACTGACCCTCACTGCCATCCACACACCGCACCCAGACTGACCCTCACTGCCATCCACACACCGCACCCAGCCTGACCCTCACTGCCATCCACACACCATACCCAGACTGACCCTCACTGCCATCCACACACAGCACCCAGCCTGACCCTCACCTACGCCTACACACCCCCCCCAGCCTGACCCTCCTCTCCGCCCATGCACTGCACCCAGCCAGACGCTCACCACCTTCCACACGCCGCCCACAACCTGACGCTCACTGCCGTCCACAAACCACCCCCAGTCTGATCCTCTATGCCATGAAACACAGCACCCAACTGACCGTCACTGCCGTCTGCACTCCGCCCCCATCCTGACCCCTCCGCCGTCCACGCACCATGCACAGCTTGACCATCACTACCGTCAGCACACCTCCCAGCCTGACCTTCATTGACGTCAAACACACTGCCCCCAGCCTGGCCCTCACTGTCGATCACCAATAACCCCAACCTGTCCCTCACCACCGTCAACCAACCATCCCCAGCCTGAACCACACGACCGACAAAACTGCAACAAGCCTGACCCTCACTGCCGTCCGCACACCGCACCCAGACTGACCCTCACTGACGTCCACACACCGCACCCAGACTTACCCTCACTGCCGACCGCACACCGCACCCAGACTGAAACTCACAGCTGTCCTCACACTGCACCCAGACTGACCCTCACTGCCGTCCACACACCGCCCACAGCTTAACCCTCACTGCCGTCCACACTCTGCACCCAGACTGACCCTCACTGCTGTCCGCACACCACACCCAGACTGACCATCACTGGCATCCTCACACCGCACCCAGACTGACCCTCACTGCCATCCACACTCCACACCCAGACTGACCCTCACTGCCATCCACACTCCACACCCAGACTGACCCTCACTGCCGTCCACACACTGCACCCAGACGGACCCGCACAGCCATCCACACACTGCACCCAGACTGACCCTCACTGCCGTCCACACACCGTACCCAGACTGACCCTCACTGGCGTCCACACAAGGCACCCAGACTGAACCTCACTGCCATCCACACACCAAACCCAGACTGACCCTCACTGTCATTCACACACCGCACCCAGACTGACCCTCACTGCCGTCCACACACTGCACCCAGACTGACCCTCACTGCCATCCACACACCGCTCCCAGACTGACCCTCACTGCCATCCGCACACCGCACCCAGACTGACCCTCACTGCCGTCCGCACACTGCACCCAGACTTACCCTCACTGCCATCCACACACCGCTCCAAGACTGACCCTCACTGCCATCCGCACACCACACCCAGACTGACCCTCACTGCCGTGCACACACCGCCCCCAGCCTGACCCTCTCCACCGCCTACACACGCCCCCAGCCTGACCCTCCTCTCCGCCCATGCACTGCACCCAGACAGACGCTCACCACCTTCCACACGCTGCCCACAGCCAGATGCTCACCACCGTTCACACACCACCCCCAGTCTGATCCTCAATGCCGTCAAACACAGCATCACACCTGACCTTCACTGCCGTCTGCACATTTCCCCCATCCTGTACCCCTCCGCCGTCCACGCACCACCCACAGCCTGACCATCATGGACGTCAAACACACTGCCCCCAGACTGACCCTCACGGCCATCTGCACCCCATACCCAGACTGTCCCTCACTGCCATCCACACACCGTACCCAGACTGACCCTCACTGCCATCCGCACACTGCACCCAAACTGACCCTCGCTGCCATCTGCACTCCATACCCAGACTGACCCTCACTGCCATCCACACACCATACCCAGACTGACCCTCACTGTCATCCGCACACTGCACCCAGACTGAACCTCACTGCCATCCGTGTACTGCACCCAGACTGACCCTCACTGGCGTCCACACACCGTACCCAGACTGACCCTCACTGCCGTCCACACACCGCACCCAGACTGACCCTCACTGCCGTCCACACACCACACCCAGTCTGACCCTCACTGCCATCTGCACACCGTACAAAGACTGACCCTCACTACTGTCCACACACCGCACCCAGACTGACCCTCACTGCCGTCCACACGCCGTACCCAGACCTACCCTCACTGCCATCCACACACCATACCCAGACTGACCCTCACTGCCGTCCACACACTGCCCCAGCCTGACCCTCACCACCATCTGCCAACCACACCAAGACTGACCCTAACCTCCATCCACACACCACCCCTAGCCTGGCACTCACGACCATCTACACAGCACCCCCAGCCTGACCCTCACCACCGCCCACACAAGCCCCCCAGCCGAATTCTCACAACCGCCCACACACCACCCCCACAATGTCCCTCACCGCCGTCCACACACCGCACCCAGCATGTCCCTCACCGCTGTCCACGCACCACTTCCACCCTAACCGTCATCGACGTCAAACACACCACCCACAGCCTGACCCTCACTGCCGTCTACCAACCGCCCCCAACCTGACCCCCACCACGTCCACCAACTGCCCTGGCATGAATCCCACCGCCATCCAACAATGCCACAATCCTGGCCTTCACCGTCATCCAATACCGCCATAGTCTGTCCCTCATCGTTGCACACACACTGCCCCTAGACATACCCTCACAATCGTCCATCCACCACCCACAGCCTGACCCTCACCGCCGATAACACACCTACCCTATCCTGACCCTCACCGCCACCCACACACCGCCCATGGCTTGACGTTCTCTGCCATCCAACACTGACCGAAGCCTGACCCTCATCGCCATTCATATGCCCTCCCCAGACGGACACTCACCGCCGTCCAGCATCGCACCTGGCCTGACCCTCACCGCCACCTTCACACCGCCGTCGGCCTGATCCTCACCATTGCCCACACACAACCCCAGACTGACCCTCATTAATGTTGAACACACTGCCCCCAGCCTGACCCTCACCGCCATCCAACAATGACCCCAGCGTGACTGTCATTGACGTCAAACACACCGTCGCCAGCCTGACCCTCACCATCGTTCAACCACCGCCCTCAGCCTGACCCTCAACATCGCCCACACACCGTCCCCAGACTGACCTTCATTGACGTCAAACACACTGCCCCGAGTCTGACCCTTACCGCCGTGCACCAGTGACGCCACCCTGACCATCTCCACCGTCCACACACAATAACTCAGCCTGACCGTCATCAACATCAAACACACTGCCCGCAGCCTGACCCTCACCGCTGTCCACCAACCGCCCCCAGCCTCACCCCCACCACCGTCCACCAAACGCCCTGGCCTGAAACCCACTGCCGTCCTACACTGCCACAAGCCTGACCCTCACTGCTGACCAATACCGCCCCAGCCTGACCCTCACCGCCGTCCACCAATGATCCAAGCCTGACCATCTCCACCGTCCACACACAACCCCAGCCTGACCATCATCGACATCAAACACACTGCCCCCAGCCTGACCCCCACCACCGTCCACCAACTGCCCCCAGCCTGACCCCCACCACCGTCCACCAACTGCCCCCAGCCTGACCCCCACCACCGTCCACCAACTGCCCCCAGCCTGACGCACATTGCTGTCCACCAACCTCTCCCTGCCTGACACCCACTGCCATCCAACGCTGCCACAAAAGTGACCCTCACCACCATCCAATACTGCCCCCTGCCTGACCCTCACCGCCGTCCACAGACCACCCCCAGCCTGACCCCCACCGTCATTCACACACTGACCCCAGCCTGACCGTCCCCTCCGAACACACAGCGCCCACATCTTTATCCCCACCACAGTCCACACAGCGCCCCCAGCCTGAAGCTCACCGCCGACCACAGATCGCCTTAAGCCTGATCCTCACCACCGCCCACACGCACCCTCCCGCCTGACCCTCACTGCTGTCCAACACCGCCCCAACCCTAACCCTCACTGTCGCCCACACTCTGCCCCCAGCCTGAGACTCACGGCCGCCCACACACCGTCCCAGCCTGACCCTCACCTCTATCCACACACCGCTCCCAGCCTGACCACGACTGATGCCCACTCGCCGCCTCCATCCCAACCTCCACCACCGCACAGCACCACCCCCAAGCTGACCATCACCACCATACACACAACGCCCCCACCCTGACCTTCAACACCATCCAACACCACCCACAGCATGAACCTCACTGCCCCTCCACACACTGCCCCCAGCCTGACACCCACCACGGTCCAAACCTGCACCCAGCCTGACTCTCACCAGCATTGAACACGGCCACCTGCCTGACCCTCACCAGCATTCAACACCGCTCCCAGCCTGACCCTCACCGCCATCCACACACCTCCCCCAGTCTGACCCACAACACTGTCCACACAGCACCCCCAGCTTGACCCTCACTGCCGTTCACACACAACCCCCAGCCTGAACCTCACTGCCGTCCACATACCGTCCCCAGCCTGACCCTCACCGCCATCCACACACTGCCCCAGCCTGACTTTCACCGCCGTCCACACATACCGCAGCCTGACCCTCACCGCCGTCCAACATGAGCCCCGCCTCCCGCACTCGGCACCACATCCCACACCCAAACGCATGCCCGCTGCTCCCATCCAACACTGCTACCCTGCCACTAATCCACTCTCCAATCCCGTCCACCACCTCCCCCTCCCAAACATCGTCCCCTCCCCAAACCCGTCCAACACCGCCACCTCCCCTACCCCGTCCAACACTACCCCCTTCCCCCAACCCCGTCCAACACCACACCCACCCCAACCCCATCCAACATCGCCCCCTGCCTCAACCCCATCTTTCACACTCCCTCTCCCCTATCTCGACACCCTCTCTCCCGCTCTCGCTCTTCCCTCTCTCTCTTCACCCCTCTCTCTCTCACCCTCACTCTCTCGCCCCTCTCTCTCTCACCCACCTCACTCGCCCCCACTCGGTCTTGCCCTCTCTCTCTCGACCCCCCTCGCTCCCCTCTCTCTCTCAACCCCCTCTCTCTCCACCCCCTCTCTCCCTCTCTCTCAACTCCCTCTCTCTCTCGTCCTCACTCTCCCTCTCACTCGCCCCCACTTTCGCCCCCCTTTTGCCCCTCCTCTTTCGTCCCCCTCTTTTGCCCCTCCTTTCGCCCACTTCTCTTTCACCACACCCTCTTTCGCCACTCCTTTCGTACACTCTCTCTTTCACTCCCCCTCTCTTTCGCCCCCCCCCCCCCACTTTCGCGCCACTCTCTTTTCCCATCCCCTCTTTGGCCCCCTTTCTTTCTTCCCGGCCTCTTTCGCCATTCCTTGCCCCTGCTCTCTCTCGCACCCCTCTCTCGCCCCTCTCTCTCGCCCACACTATCTATCATCCCACTCTCTCTTGCCCACCTCTCTCTCTGCCCCCCGTCTCTTGCGCCCCTGTCTCTCCCACTCACCCTATCTCACCCTGCTCATTCACTCTCCCTGCACATTCTCTCTCTCTCGCCCACTCTCACTCTGTCTCTCTCTACCCACCATCTCGTCCCTCTGTCTGTCTCGCTCTATCTCTCTCTCTCTCTGTCACTCTCTCTTTCTTTCTCTCTCTCTCTGGACCCATTTCCCCCCTTGCTCACTCTCTCTCTCTCTCTCTCAAGTCACTATTGCCTCATCTCTCTCTCTCCCCTTCTCTCTCTCGTTATCGCCCCCTGTCTCGCTTTCACTTGCCACCATCCCCTACCTCTCTTCCCCCCCCCGTATTGCTCAGCTCCTCTCTTTCTCTCGCTCAGCCTCTCTCTCTCAATCTCTCTCTCTCTCATTCTCAGTCTCACCCTCTCTCTCTCTACTCCTTGCCCTCTGTCTGTCCTTCTCTCTCTCTCTCTCCTCGCATCTCTCTCTCTCACTATCTCCCTCTCTCACCTCCTCTCTCTTGCCCCACTCTTTCGCTCCCTCGCTCTCACCCTCTCTCTTCCGCTGCCCCATCGTCTCTTCTCTCTCACTCTCGACAACCCTCTCGCAGCCTTTTCTCCTTCTCACCCATCCTCTCTCTTTCCTCTCTCTCACCATCGCTCCATTGTTCTCTCACTCGCCCTGTCTCTTTATCTCTCCCCTAACTCTCTCTCTCTCTCTGTACCTTGCTCTCGCTGACTCTCTTCGGTCCCCTTATTCTCTCTCTCCTGTTTCTTTTCTCCCTCTCTCTAACTCTGTCTCTCTCTCTCTCTCTCTTTCTGTCTCACCCTGTCTTGCCCCTGCGCTCTCGCTGTCACCCTTTCTCTCTCCCACCCTCTCTCTGTCAAACCCCGTCTCACGGAGCCCACGCTCCTTCTTGACCTTCCTCTCTCTCATCTCTCTTGCCCTCGCTCTCTCCCAACACAACACTCTCCTTCTTGTCCTCTCTCTCTAGCCCTCACTCTCTTTCTTGCCCTCGCTCTCTTTCAGCCCTTATGCTCTCTCTCGACCCCTTTCTCTCTCCCTCCCCCTCTCTCTTACCCCTCTATCTCTCTTTTGCCTCCATCTCTCTCAAACCCCGTTTCTCTATTTCTTGCTCCTTCTGTATCTCTTGCTCCCTCTCCCTCTCTCGCCCCTCAATCTCTCTTACCCATCTCTCTTGATCTCTTAACGCCTCCCACTCTCGCTTCTTCTTTCTCTCACCCCCTCTCTCCTTGCCCCTCTTTCTCTCTGTATTGCCCTCCCCTCTCTCACACCCTGTCTCTCACCTCTATGTCTCTCTCATCCCATTTTCCACTCTCTCACTCACCTCATCATTCTCTCACCCACTCTAACTCTCTCTTGCCCAGTCTCTCTCGCCCTCACAAACTCTCTGTCACTCGCCCTCTCACTCACTCTCCCGCCTGCTTCCTTGCCCCTCTCTCTGTCGTTCCCCTCCTCTCTCTCTCTAGACCCCCTCTTTCTCGACCCTCTCTCTCTTGCCGCCTCTATCTCTCTCGACCTCCCGCTTTTTTGCCCCTCCCTCTATATCTCACCCCTCGCTCTCATTCTCTCAGCCCTCATTCTCTCTCTCTCTTCCCTCTCTCCTCTTCTCTCTCTCTCGCATCCCCATCTCTCTCTTTCACTTTCTCTCTCCTTTTCCATCTCTCTCTAAGACTAGCCCCCTTTCTCTCTCGTTCCATCCCTCGCATCTCTCTGTCTCTCTCTCTCTCTCTCTCTCTCTTGCCACTGTCTCTCATTATCTTCTCCCCTGTCTCTCTCTGTCCCTACTTCACCATATCTCTCTCTTGCCCCCTGCTCTCTCTCTGCTCCTTCACTCTCTCTCCCCTTCTCTCACTCTCGATCCCCCTCCCTCGGTCTCTCTCTCTCCCCACCTCCCTCTGTTTCTCTCTGACTGAATCTCTCTTCCTTCTGTCCTTCCCTCTCTCTCTGACACACTCTGTCTCCCTGGTCCTTCCCTCTCCCTCTAATCCAGAGACTGAGGGTTGGTCGTGAGTCTGTGTGTGGGGAGTGGGGTGAGATGATAGTGAGATGTGGGAAATGGGAGGGGGGAAAATGGGGTAGAGACGGAATTGCGGGGGGGGGGAGACAGAGACGGCAGGCGAGAGAGAGGAAGGGTGAGGGGGAGAGGGAAGAGTGGAGGCAGGTGGAGAATCTAGTGTTGGGGGTGTGAGAGGGAGAGGGGGAGGGTGAGGGAGAAACAATAGTGGAGGCAGGTGGAGAAATCGGGATTGAGGGGTTTCTGAGAGGGGATGAGAGAATTAAAGGGAGAGGAGGTGAGAAAGAGACAGTGTGCAGAAAGAGAGAGAGAGCGAGAGACGTCATGAGAAAGAGTAGGGGAGAGGAAATGGGGAGGCCAGGTTAGAGTGGGAGGGGGGCAGAGGGAGTTAAACCCAGCTCCTGAGCTCAGGGTGCTGTGCCCTCCCCTTCCCTGAGGACCAGGACTTGGGGCTGAGTCTGTCTCTCTCCAGGTCAGCTTCTCCAACACAAAGACACACAACAACATCGGTCACTCTGCTGCTCGGCACGCTTTAATCAACATTTTTATTGTTTACAAATGGAAGTGATGGATACAGTCAGTGGGATGGTGCCTTTTCTCACTGGACCCTGAGTTGTGAGAAACATTGAAATGTTTCCCTGTAACCCCCCTGGGGGATATGATGGACAAACCAGCGCTACCCTCAGTCTGTTACCATAGCGACAGGCTGCTCCATCGCTGAAACACTGAACTGAAATGAGAAAATCCCGGATGTTGTGATTAATGAGGGAATTTGATGGATGGATGGATTTGGGTGAAGGGATATTTCAGCACATTCTTCAGCTGCTGCCTGAACTTAGTCTGGGTCACGGCATAAATCGCGGTGTTTGTGCAGCAACTGAGGAGCTGCAGAATGAAGCCCAATTCCTGCACAAAGGGATCGAGATACACAGACTCATACCCAATCAACCACATCCGGAACCATATAGAATACAGCATTAACGTTGACCATAACAGGATGAAATTGGCCGAGATCACAAACAGTAAAATAATGGATTTTTTTCGGTTTCTCATTTCAGTGTCAGACTGAGCGTCCCCATTGGTGTGAGCGCGGAGTCTCCTGCGGGCTCTGCTGGTCACTAAAATGTGTCTGACGGTGAGAACATTGAGCAGCAGAATCAGGAGAAATGGGACACACGGGGTTAGAATGTTGTGGAGAAACTCGATTGTGACCCAGACACTGGAGGATAGAACAGCGTCTGTTACATCACAAAACCAGGGGGTGTTCACCAGGTAATACTGAGCCTCGAGCATAAAATACCAGAAAATGTTCTTTAAACAGCTCAGCACAGTCACTGCTCCCAGAACCACAGATGACGTTTGCTCACTGCAATATTTACTTTTCAGCTTCTGGCAACAAATGGCCACAAACCGATCAAAGGTGAAAGTGACGGTGAACCAGACAGAGCAGTCAGTGGCTGCATAAAGCAGGACGGCGTGGAAAGTACACACGGGGACGGACTCCTTCAGGAAATAAAACTGTTCCCGATAAACAATGGGAATGTGTCTCAGGATCAGGTCGAGGATAATGACCAGGAGATCCGCCGCTGCCATGGCCCCCAGGTAACGTCTGACACATGGAGACAATCCACAATCTTTATAAAGCAGGACGTAGATGGTCACTACGTTAACTGTGAGGAAGGAAAACAAACCCATTGTCCATCAGCCTGGAGGCAAAGGGACCCGTTTGATCAGGGACCCAGTGAGATTTTCAAATGTGTCCCTGTATTCAGGGATTTATTATAATAATTGGAGCTGGAATAACAAATGGGAAGGTCGGAATTACTGACAAAAATGTGACATAAACCACAAGAATCCCTCCCTCCCCAAACACACAGAGACACATCCATAAAGACAGATGGTTTCTCGAAAATTCCCACACACTCGATCACTCGAGAGCAGACACAGGTCACCCCTTCCCAGTTCCTAATACGGAGGGTGGGAACGTTGTTGTCCTGAAGGATTCTCTGCCAGTTTCCTGAAGACAAACGGAGTTTGGGAATTCCTGTATTTTGGTCTAAATTGTGGTCGATCCAGTGTCGTGGAGAAATGTAAACGCAGGGAAAACGTATTCACCCCTTTAACTGCCTGAGGAGCCTTCGGAACAGTGTCTCCTTCTCCCTGGAACGGGATCTCTTCCCTCGGGATCTTATCGTTTGTTCAATTCACTGACGTCCGACTGTTCACAAACAATGTCAGGGACAGAACGTTCCGGGGAACTCCTTGACCTGTCCATGACCTTCCCCCATCCTCTCAGACCTATCAACCCTCCCCCATCTCCTTCTCCCGATCACATTACCAGCTCCCTTACCCCAGCCCCAGCTCCTGCACCAGCCCCAGTGCCAGTCCCAGCCCCAGCCCCAGCCCCCAACCCCAGCCCCCGCCCCAGCCCCAGCCTCAGCCCCAGCTCCTGCCCAGCCCCCTCCCATTTATCTCTCAGCTCCCCAGCCCACAAGCCTCATTCCTGATGAAAGGATTATGCCTGAACCATTCATTCCCCTGCTCCTCTGATGGTGCCTGACCTGCTGTGCTTTTCCAGCACAACACTCCCAGTCAGGAAACAGTCTGACACCGTCATACTCACAAACTCAGGCTTGATGTGTAATTTAGATTAGATTAGATTACCTACAGTGTGGAAACAGGCCCTTCAGCCCAACAAGTCCACACCGACTCGCCGAAGACCAACCCACTCACACCCATTCTCCTACATTTACTCCTTCATCGAACACTACGGACAATTTCCCATAGCCAATTCACCCAATCTGCACATCTTTGGACTGTGGGAGGAAACCGGAGCACCCGGAGGAAACCCACGCAGACACGGGGAGGATGTGCAAACTCCACACAGAGGCTGGAATTGTACCGGGGTCTCTGGTGCTCTGAAGCAACAGTGCGAACCACTGTGCCACCGTGTCGCGCATAATGTTTCATGAAACCCCATCACCATCCCAGGGTATATCCTGTCCCACCGGCAGGACAGACCCACCAGTGGTGGGGACACCCTGGGATACAGTCAGGGAAGGAGTTACCCTGCAAATCCCCAACACTGATTCCAGAACCCAGGAAATCTCATGGTAACAGATCATGGTCAAGGAAGTCGCCTGAGGATGGTTGTCTCCTGCCCACGACCCCTCCTCTTAGAAACAAATCAGAGGAAGCACTGAGGGTGATAAGGACACAGGCCATCCTCTGGGTGTGGGACTTCAATGTCCATCACTAAGAGTGTCCCCACAGGCCCACCGCTGCCTGAGCAGGGACAGGCTTCAATACACAACAGCCAGACTGGGGGAAACATTCTCCCCAAACTCCATGTCCCAGATGGATCTGTCCCTGACAGCCAGCACACAATCTTGGTGGAGGGAAAGTCTCAGCCTCATACTTGACACACTCAAGATTAGTGTGTTCCTGGAAAAGCACAGCTGGTCAGGCAGCATCCGAGGAGCAGGAAAATCACCGTTTCGGGCAGCAGACCTTCATCACCAATGAGGCTGAGAGACTCCGGGATGGAGAGATAAATCATATTAGGCATACTGCTCACTGTGTGATGTGGCACTCCCTCCTGTGAAGTAGGACATACTTCTAAAGGACTGAGCGCATGGAAACTGGCCCCATGAGGCACTGTGGGCTCGTAACAGCTGCAGCATCAATGGCCTTCCCTCCATCATAAAGTCAGAAGTGGCCTATTCACTGATGGTTTCAAAATGTTCAGCACCATTCACAACTGCACCGATACTGAAGCAGGCTATTCAGCCCATCAAGAGTTTTAAACAGGAACAGAATGAGGCCATTCAGCCATTGGAGGCTGTTACTCAGCGATTGGAGCAGATCTTTTAATCTCTCATACCTGTTACACAGGAAACGGAAGGGAACATTCAGCATTTCAAAGCTGCTACACAGGAATACGGGGCGTTGTGTAGACCACAGTAGTGCATTGATCTATAAACCAGTGCATTAATGTCTGAACATGAAAGAAATATCCATCCAGTATGTGGAGCTGCACAGACTACACCATTGCATTATCTATGAACCTCAACCAGTTAGTCTGCCTGTGAATTAATCTGTAAACCAGGACCAGTTACACACACACACACACCCCAGCATGTAGGACTGTGTACCCCACCCCAGTACATTGATCTGTAAACCAGGAGCAGTTACCCTCCCAGCATGTAGGACTGTGTACCCCACCCCAGTGCATTGATCTGTAACCCAGGAACAGTTACCCTCCCAGCATGTAGGACTGTGTACCCCACCCCAGTGCATTGATCTGTAAACCAGGAGCAGTTACCCTCCCAGTATGTAGGACTGTGTACACCACCCCAGTGCATTCCTCAGTAACACTGTGTTAGATCCCTGCTCAGTGTGGGGAAACTTGCAGCCCGGGCTGCAAGTGACAGGACATGCAGCTCCCACCCATTTCCAGCTCCATATCTCCATTGTTGCCCTGACAAGGGGGGGGCTCTGGGTGTGAACATCACTGCCAGAGAGAGATGGTGGGGGAATCAGTTTAAATATCACCACATGGGAGGGGTTTGGGGAATAGACCGAGAGGGGGAGACTGAGAGACAGTGTCATGGAAGGATGTGTTCCCAGGTTGCAGAATGCTGAAATGTTGACAGTTCGATAACATCCTGTAACATGAGCCAATCTTCCCAAGAAAGATGGGAAAAAGGGATATTGGTGTGAAGCCAATGAACATTTGTTCTGCATCTTTGTAACTGGAATTGCTTTGAACAGAATCGATGACTCATTGGGCAGATTCTTACAATAGTTTATCTTTGTTTGATTTTCCTTGAGTGTGACAGAGAGATCGTCCACACGAGGCTGAGCGAGTTTCCTGGTGCTGTCGTATTGTCTCATCTCATTAACTACCCAGCCCACCCCATGGTGCTCCACTCATATAATGCCAGCCCAATTCTCCGATCCATCATGGTGGGTGGTACTCACCATCGCCCGGATGCCCCTGGATATTGCGTGATCCCTGGCACTGGTGCCATTTTTAAAAGGCCAAGGGTCTTTCTTAGTTCGGAGCTGCCCTGCAACGTTTACCCCGAGCATGGCAGATCATGGGCGATTACCCCGCTGTTTGTCGACAGGGGCACGGAGGTGCTGGTGGATGAGCTAATACAGAATGAGACCATTCTCTTTTCAGAAGAGGCCACACCACCAGACCCACCGAGCATGGTCTGAGCTCACCACCCAGCTCAGTGCAATATCTGGGGTCTGAAGAAATGCACAGCAATACAGGACAAGCATCAATAACCTTCCCTGCTCTGTCAGGATAAGGGTCACTGTATTCTCTCTGCTCCCTCACACTCACTGTATATCCGTTATAGCACCGACCCCCGAACAAGACTCATGGTCCAACACTGTCATTGCTGCATGAAGCACCTTCCCTCTCTCTCTCTGTCTCTTTCTCTGTCTGTCTGTCACTCTCTGTCTCTGTCTCTCTCTGTCACCCCGTCCACTTTACCCCCCACATCAATAACACTGCATGGATACAACACTGTGGACTGACTCCCTCCGGACACCTCACCATGACCCCCTCCACATCTACACTAACACTAACAGTAGGACAACACCCACTCCCTCCCTCACTCCCTCCCTTTCTTCCTCCCATTCCAGGAGAAACAGCCTGGAATAGGACAGAAAGGGCCAAGCCGGGTGGTGGGGTGTCTAATATCCGTTCCCTCACCCCCTCGCCCTGCCATGTGGGTAGGACACTGGTAGGAGCCGGAGAGGACCAGGGCACCTCGTGTGGAGATTCTGAAACATCCAGGTACCACCGACCAAGTAAGGAGCAATGTTCAGTGAAGGGCAATTCTCACATTAAACCCATTGGCAGCTCCGTTTCCCCCCGTCACAACTTAGAAGCCGTGGCCCTGATGCCATCTCCCTTTTGTGTCGAGCTGGCACAAATGGAATCCCCCCGGTCTTGGTGGGCAGGAGGGTGGGCTCACAACACATCGTCACCACCACCTCCCAGGAAGGGAGCACGGAGACTCCCTCCTACACCTCCCCCTGTAAACAGCTCAGATACTGAAACTGATCTGTGATAGTTACTGCTCTCCCCACTTGTCCTGACATCTTCAACAATCTGTGCTCATATACACCCAGCGCTCTCAGTTCCTGCAGCCCCATTATAACGGTACGACCTGTATTCAACTGCCTTTCAATGTCCTTCCTACCACAGTACATCACCTGACACTGCTCTGCACTGATACCCATCTGCCTTACACCTGAACACTACTCCAACGTATCACTGTCCTGTTAGAGTTACACACTGTCCTCCATAGACTTCAGAGTTCTTCCAGGTTCGGTGCCATCTACAAACATTGAGATTGTTATAGTGTCACAGTCCCCATGAAACAACTGAAATCCTGACCCACATACACGAGTGTGAGCAAGTGAAATACTGATATATTCCTGTGGACAAAGTCGAATAATGACATGCTGTCAATGGGGCAACAAAAGTCCTGACACCAGAGGGAGCGAATGAAATATTGACAAACTACGGAGCAAGAGAAATCGGATAGATGCCACTTATCGATATTCATCAGGGTAAAATGTGATGAAGTTGAAAGTGTGTACTATACCTTTAAGGGAGAGGGAATGCTGTTCTGAACTGAGAGCTTACAAATACCTGAGAAATGAGAGGATAGAAAACCCAGAGAGCTGGAGTCAGGTAATAAGCAGTTAAGAGAAAGGGGGTCCCAGAGTTGTGAATAGTTAATGTAAAATGTTCACTGTCAGAGTGAAAAAATAAATTGATGTTTTTATTTAAACAGTGGAATTTGGGAGTTCTCTGTCCCTCATATTTTAATAGTTTACGAGGCGAATTGAGCATTTTTTATATTTAGTTTAAGTTACCAAATGAGCTTCCCGCCGTGTCCTAACAATTCCCGTGTGTATATCTGTGTGTCTCTGTGTGGGGCAGGTCTGCCAGTCTCTGTGGTTCTTAAAGTGATGCAATGCCACCCTCTGGTGGCCTCCCCACGCCACTGCACAGGCATTGACAGAGAGTGAAAACCAACAGGGATTCATTCAGACGCGGGGAGGAAGAGGGCAGCTGCTCACAGCACCATCCAAACTGATGTCTTATCCATGGACTGATCTAAATGTCCTTTAAATGTTGTAACTGTCCCTGCTTTCACCACTTCATCTGGAAGTTCATTCCACACACAAGCCAGCTTCTGTCTAAAATATTTACCTCTCATGACTTTTATAAATCTTTTTCCTCACATCTTAAAATATCCCTCATGAGTAGTGGAGATCCTACATTAGTACTTCGCGTCAGCATTTACTGCGGTGAAAGACAAGAACACGAGAGAACTCGTAGAAACAAGAAATAGCGACTTTTTGAAACGAGACCACATTACAGATAAGCAACTCTTGGAGGTCTTAAAATGCGTAATCGTCGATAAATACACCCGAGCTGTTCAAGTGTATCCCAGCTCATTGCAGGAAGCTAGGGAGGCAATTGTGGGGTCCTGGTCTGAGTTATATGTCTCATTATTTCGCGTTCTGAGGAAGGGTCACTGGATCCGAAATATTACCTCTGTTTTCTCTTCATAAATGCTGCCAGTCCAACTGAGCTTACCCAGCACTTTTTGGCTTTGTTTCCGATTTATGCATGCGCAGTTCTTTCAAGATTTATTTGTATCATCGACAGCCACAGGTGAGGTGCTGGAGGACTGGAAGAAGCCTAATCTTGTAACCTTAGTGTAAATTGGTTGCAAGGGAAAACCAGGGAAAAACAGGCCGGTCAGTCACGGCGAGGTCAATGTTTGGAGGAAATTCTGAGAGACAGGATGTATATGCATTCAGAAAGACATGGACGGATTAGGGATATTAAGAATAGCTTTGCTTGAGGGAAAACGTGTTTCACAAAATGATTGAAATTTTCTAAGAGGTGATCAAGAATATAGATGAATTTAAAGCAGCAGACGTTTTCTGCATGGATCTTACTGAGGCTCAAGAGGGTTCCAAATGCTAACCTGTTAAATCAGGTTCGGTCACAAGGCATCAGGGAGAGCTAGCCAATTAGGTGGAAACTTCGCTTGATAGTAGGGGAAAGAGGGTGCTGGGAGAGATTTGTTGTTCAATTGGAGGCTGTGACCAGCGTTGTGTGACAAGGATTAGTCTGCTGCTGTTCATTTCTTTTTGATGATTTGGAAGAGAAGTCATGAAGCACAGTACTGTTGTGTGTGTTCAGGATTCTGTTCCTTCGCCCTGACGGTAGAGATTGTGAAAAACATTGCCAGGGTGGGATGGATCTTTCAGAATGCCGGTGGTCTTTCCTTCACACCTGGTAGGTGGATTCTATACAGAGGAGGTTGGCATTTATAATTGTCCGGGCCGAGTTCTGTATAACCGTCTCCGATCGTGAATGGTACAGTTGCCATACCAGCTAATGATACATCCAGGCAGAATGATCGCAATGGTGCACCTATGGAAGTTGTCAACGGTTTTTACCGACTTATCAAATTTCCTCAGCTGCCTGAAGAAGAAGAGAGGTTGTTGGGACTTTGTAAACAGAGCGTCCACATGAAGCACCCAAGAAAGCTTGTTGTGAATGACCACACCCTGGAGCTTTACACTCTCCAATCGTTCCAGCTCTGTGCTGCTAATGTAAAGGGGGGCATGAGTAACATCCCACTGAATGTCAATATTGAGTTCCTTGGTGTTGCTGGCATTGAGAAGTAAGTTGTTTTCAGTGCAGATTTTTTCCAGGACTACCACCTCCAGTCTGTAGTCTGTTTCGTCGCCACCTGAGATTGGGCCAACTATGGTGTTGTCATCAGTACACTTGTAAATGACATTAGTGTGTTTTTTGGCGATGCAGTCGTCGTCGTGCGTGCAGTCGGGGAATGAGTGTGCACACTTGGAGGGCTCCAGCATTGAGTGTTAGTATGATGGAATATTGACCCGATCTTCACTGATAGTGACCCCTGGGTCAGAAAACCGAGGATCCAGTGGCAGAGAGCGGAAATTAATCCGAGATCACAAAGTTCAGTATTCAGTCTCGAGGGGATAATAGTGTTGAAGGCAGAACTGTAGTCCATTTTTAAGATTCTTACACAATTGTTTTGGTGATAATATTTTCTCGGCAGTTGCGAAGGACAAGTGCTATGGAATTTGATGTGCATCTGATTGTCCGGCAGGCAAATTGGAGTGGTTCAATTATACTGTGGAGGCATGGAGTTCATGAAGATCACATTAAATTCCCCATAGTGCGGAAACAGGCCCTTCGACCCAACAAGTCCACACCCACAATCCAAAGACGAACTCATCCAGACCCACTTACCTCTGACGAATGCACCTGTCACTATGCGCAATTCTCCTGACCTGCACATCTTTGGACCGTGAGAGAAAACCGGAGCACTCGGAGGAAACCCTACACAGACACAGGGAAAATGTGCAAACTCCACACAGACAATCGCCTGAAGACGGAATTGAAGCTGGGACCCTGGAGCTGTGATGCAGCAGTGCTAACCACCGAGCCACCAATCTGTCCCTGATTAATGCCATGACAAGCCTTTCAAAGCACTTCATGACCATCGAAGTTGGGGCCACTGGGGGATAGTCATTGAAACATGCTGAGTGAGCCTTCTTCGGCACAGAGACAATGTTGGCCCTCTTTAAAGAGGCAGGGACAGTGGCAAGTTGCAGGGTGAGTTTGGCAGAAGAAGACCTCTGTTGGTTGATCATGCGCATGCCAGTACTCCGTCTGATCCCATTGCTTTCCTTGAATTCACACCAAGGAAAACTGACCGCACCCCTGATGCAGAGACTGTTGGGATACGTTCGTCAGGACTTCTTAGAATAGGTGCTAACTCTCTGCCGAAATTCTGCTTAAAGTGTCCATAGAAGGCATTGAAACGTTCTGCGAGAGATATGTCCAAGCCTGCTATCTTACACTTTCTATTTTTAGAAACTATGATGGCATTCAGTCCCTGCCATAGTCACCGAGAATCTCTCCATGTCTCTAATTTGAACTGGTATTGTTCCTAGGCTGTTTTAAGGCTCTGCGAAGGTCACAATTTCATTCATTATATTTGAGTGTGTCTACTTATCTGAAGGCCTCACGCCTGGTTTTTACCAGGTTCTGTATGTCCTGCTTCATCCAGGGTTTCCTGTTGGGGAACACGTGGATTGACTTCCTTGGTATGCAGTCTTCCACATTCTTGCTGATACAGTCTGTGAGGTATTTGCGTAATCGCCCAAGGGACCTGTGTACTGTTTGAACATGTCTCAGACAGTGCAGATGTTGATCCTCTGCCTTCCACCGATCAGCACTGGAGCTGTATCCGCGAGGGCTGGAGGACTTATATGAGAGCTTTTACCTTTAGGCCGCGAGAAGACGGCGGAATTCCCGCAATGAGGGCGTGGGATGAAGTAGTAAGCATCCTTCACAGCGGCTTAGCAGTAGACTAAAATGCTTAGGACCCGAGGAGGGCATGAGCAACATTTTCATTAATTTGGCTTGGTTCAAGTCGCCAATCACAATAAACAGGACCTCGGGGTGTTCCGTCTCCAGGGTGTTTTTTGGTGGAGTACAGCACATTCATAGCTCCCTCACTCTTTGCTTGTGGCAGTATTTACATAGCAGTTAGTATAGCAGCGTTAAATTCCCGTGGGAGATAAAAGAGCCTGCATTTGATGACGAGTAATTCTGGGTTTGGTAGCAATGGCTGCCCAGAGTTGCAGTGTCCATGCACCACAAGTTGTTCATTAAAAAGAAAATATCTCCAACTCTTGGTCTTATCCGAGGACGCTGTGCAGTCCATACGATGGATCGATAAACCATGAGCCTGAAGTGCGCAGTCAGTCATGTAAGGATGGATTGAGCGACATTTCTGTGAAGCAGAGTACGCAGCATTCCGCTAGTTCATGCTGGAAAATGAGCCATGATCTGATTTCGTTTATCTCGTTCTCCAGAGATTGTACATTTTCTCGAACCCCTGTCTTGAAACCCTGTATTCTGTCTTAGTAGCAGGCCCATCTTCCTCAAGGGTTTCTTATTTTGAGTGGTCAAGTGGCATTTTGGAAGGGATTGTGAATGCTTCCAGGACGGTTATCCTTCCAGGGACCCCGTGGAGCAGTTAGGTTCCTGTTTGGTGTAGTTTTGCACAGGGTTTGCTTCGGACCCAGTAATACAGGTAATTTCCTGATTTATTTTACCGGAGGAAGAGTGTTTAGGAATCAATGAGAAGATACGTTTCTGCTTGTGTTCCAATTTTTCCAGTTAGTTCCTGGTTTCAGTTGCTGCCACATTACTGCTCCAGAGCCACCCACGTTTTTGTTGATATGTCTGGGCGCTCTCCAGGTAGGTTTCATGTTAGGTTTCATGTTAGGTTTCATGTTAGGTTTCATGTTAGGTTTCATGTTAGGTTTCATGTTAGGCAAGTGTCTTATGGGTTTGGGAGCATTTCGTGTCGGTTCTCCTTCCTAGGGCAGGCCTCTCGGGATCCTGCATTTTCCCGTCAGCCCCAAGCCTGGCGCTCACTTAGGCTGAATCCAGCTGGCCTGGCCTTATTCCGGGGTGGTCGCATGCATCTTGTGCACCAAGTGGTCTGCTACCTTCATCCAGGAAACTGGCTTTAAGGACCGGAGGAGCTTCAACCCTGTGAGTTTCGATAAAACAAATTTGTTAGTAATTTTTGAAAGCATGCTATTACGTTTAAATAGGATAGGAATACTGCAGGAAATAAGAAACTTAGATCTGCACGTAGGAGTTCGCTACGAGTCGACCATATCCAGCACCATCTTGCTCCATTCTGTGGTTGCAGAACAGAGACCAGTTTGGTGTGTTCCCTGCCGGGTGCTCGGTTCAACGGTGTTCCTAAGTGTATGCAGAACATTCTAAAGAGGCATGCCGGAAAGCCAAAAGTGCACTTCGGTACAAATGGCATAGACAAATAAAGAGCTGGCATCCTGGGAAATGAGTGTCTGCATTTTGGTACGATATTAGAAATGACTATCACAAGGACACTGATCTTAGGAATACTCTCAGTGCCCTGCGCCAGTGAAGATAGAAATAGAGATATAGATTAGATGAATGTGTGGCAGAGGTTTGCGTGTAGGGGGCAGGGTTTTCACTTCTCAGTTCATTGTGATATCTTCTGGGGTCGAACCGCAGTGGAACCAATATTCTTGAGGGGAGATTTGATAGTAGTACCCTGGAGGATTTAAATCAGATTGTTTGGCGGGATGACGGGTGAGGAGAGCGGATTGTGGGGCAGGGGTACTCTGAATAAGACAGGGGTCAGAGACAAGTCGGGGGAAAATCAATGGCCTTCGTGAGCAAGTTCAGTATTAACAGTATCCAGGGAAATAGTAAACAGATGGAAATATATTTTTGTTTAAAGCGCATTTATTTCAAAGTCCGAGGCCTTTTTGGTAAGGTAGGCGAGCTCATAGTATGGGTTGTCTCTGCAGAGTGAGATATTATAGCCATAACGGAAACATGGCTGAGGGAAGGGCAGGGCTGGAAGCACCGTATTTCAGGATACAGACGTTGCAGATAGAACAAAAGATCAGGTATGTGAGGAGAAGGCGTTGCCCTTTTGATAAGGGAGAAAATAACAATTTTGCTCAGAGAGGATACTCTCAAGATGTTATCAAATGAAGCCATATGGTCAGGATCTAGAAACAGATATGGTTGGCCACTCTGTTGGGTCTGTATTATGGATCTACAAATAACCAGAATTTACTGGATGAGCAGGTATGTAGAGAGATTATAGATACCTACAGGGATAATAGAGCATTCTTTATTGCTGATTTTCATTTCCTGTGGTTTGACTGGTTTGTCCAGATTGTAAAAGGCCCAGGTAGTGTGGAAATATGAAAATGCATCCAAGGAAAATTCCTAAATCAATAGTTGGAGGACCCTACTCTGGTGGGAGCAACACTGGACCTCCTCTGCGAACAACAAACTTTAGAAAGTGACTGAACTGTCAGGCGTAGACTACTTTGGGTCCAGTGACCTTAACTCTCTTAGTTTTAAAGTAACCATGGAGAAACTTACGAGAGGTCAAAACCTAAAGGTGCTAACCTGGGACCAGTTTTGGGGCCATGAGGCAAGATTTAGCAGAGGTTGATTGGGTGAGTCAGTTTGAAGGAAAATAAGCAACTGGCAAATGGGCGGCTTTTAAATGTATGATATCAAGAATCCAGGAAACGTATGTGCCTGTTTGGGTGAAGGGAAAACGTTGGGAGATTTAGGGATCGCTGGCTGACGAGGGATATTGAGGATGCTGTCCACAACAAAAATTAATAAATCGGGTTGCGGCTATCTGCATCTTAATCAACTTTCAGTCATAAAAACATGATCAACCTGTGAACACTCTAAAATCATCCCTTTCTGTGAATCGTCTCAAGTCCATGAAACACTCCTGATCTGTAGAAACCACTGCAGTGCCTGTGACCCTCCATATCCAGTTATTATAAGACTCACTTCCTGTCTAACATGCTTCAGTTGCTCTCAATCACCCTCACAATGTAAGCTCCTCCAGACTCTCCATCCATATATACATCTCCATCATCCTCCACAGGTCATACATCCCCATCAGTGTAAACGTCACACTCCCCCACAAGCCCTCCTTATTTGACGGATCTGGAGGAGGTTGCTAATACAGCCATATGTTTTTTAACAGTCTCCTAACAAAATTAGTGTCCTTACCTCTGGAAAATCTTGTAGACTCCACACCCTCTATATTTAAATAACCTCCAGATCCTAAGTCTTCCTGTATCTATCAACATTTTCAGTCACGAATATCCTGCATATGTCTGTTTGTTCTTTCAGTTTACACAACCCACTTTATCTCTGCAATCTGCTGCATTAATCCAAAAGCTTTGACTGTGTAACCCGCACCATTCTACCAAAATCCTTATGCTTGTAAACTGCCCCGTCCCACTCAAACTCCCCATTTCCATGAGCTCCTGTCGGCCATACAGTTTTGTAACCCCATGTCGCTGTATTGTCCACGCTCTCTGTGAACCCACCGCCGCAGCCTTCGCAATCTGTGTCATCTGTTCCAGATCAGACCATTGTTGTCTCTGTTACCTCAGGCACTCCTAGTAACCGTTCCTAGGTGTGTCCGTTCCTTCAGATCCAATCTCTTCACATTCCTGATACTTCTTCCTGCCTTTGTAGCCTTACCTAATTAGAACACAGATCATTGAATAGTACAACACAATACGTTCACTTCGGTCCTCGATGTTGTGCTAACGTTTTAACCTAATCTAGGATAAAACTAACCTACATACCGTAAATGTTCCTATCACCAGTGTGCCTGTCCAAGAGTCGTTTAATTATCCCTAATGTATCTGATTCTACTATCACTGATGGCAGTCCATTCCTCACAACCACCTCTCTCTATGGGAACGCTGGTATCTCTGCTAAACATTGCTCCAATTTATTAAAATTATACCCCATCGTGATAGCCATTTACGCCCTGGGAAAAAGAAGTCTTTGGCCAACATCTCTATCTTGCTTTCATCATCTTGTACACCTCAATCAATCACGACTCATTCTTATTTGTTCCAATGAACATAGGCCAGCTCCAACTACATTTCTTTTTAAGACCTGCCCTACAATCCAGGCAGCATCCTAGTAAATCTCCTCTGAAACTCTTTCTGGAGTTTTGACATCCTTCCTGTCATGAGACGAACAGAACAGAACACAATATTGCAAATGTGGTCTAATCAGGAATTTTTAGATCTGCCGCAAATCCTCGCAGCTGTTAACGTCAATCCCTCACTAATGAAAGCCAACACACCATATATGTATTTTTAAAAACGTTTTCAACTTGGGTAGCAACTATTCGGGATCTATGGACGTGGACAACAAGATCAATCTGTTCTTCCACACTGTCAAAAATACTGCCTTTATTCAAACGATTTTTTTTTCTGCAGAATCCTCCAGTCTTAAACCTTCTCTATCTTAATATCGTCTTCGAATCCCAAAAGACTGATGAACTGTGAATCCAAGTAATTTGCTCGCAATCCTGCTTAACTCTGTAAACCCTTTTATACCATGAAGAGTCAACATTACTTTCAGCTCATTATTCCAATGCAATATTCCTAATACCCGCAAAGCCCTCCAGTCCTGATATCCCTCCCTATCTCTGTCACCTCCATCATCCCCCGGTGCAATTCTGGGGGAACATTTCAGTGGAATGACCAGTTATAGAATCCAAGCCATGTTACAGTGGTAGGAAGGGCTTCAGAACCTGGAGCATGGTACAAATGTAGGAAGGGGCATGGATGCTGCAGGAAGTTAGAGGTAGCGGGATGAATAAAACCTGCAGGATGTGACCATGGTAGAATAGCTTTCCGATGTTACAAATACTATCACAGATCCTTTTTGATCTGACCATTGGACAGATGTGGATGACCTAATTTTGGAGCTGTTCACCCGAACGCCTGTACACAGCTTCCAATTCCAAGGCTGGGAAATGCGACTTCAGACGTAATCCTTTTGTCCATTCAGCCTGTGTGCCTGATACTGCTGCTCCAATAGAAAACACTCTCCATGCATCTGATAAACTCCAGATCTACATGACTGACTACAGCTCACCTCATTAAATACTTCGTTTGGAATGTTCATTTTATTCATTATTTTTAAATGTTCGTTTCACAAGATGCAGGAAGTGGCAAGTGTGCGTCTTGAGATAATGGCATTCATATCATTGACGATGAACAATGCAATGGAGTTTTGTGTATTCTGTTGTTCTGTATCACTATCACTTAGAGTACTGTAGAAACAACGAATTTGAATACAACTTTTGAATTGAGTTGTAGAGTGTGAATTTACCAGTTTATATCTTCCATAACAGTGTAAATACCTCACCGACTGTTTCATTTGTGCATTGCACTCTGAGCACCAGGAACTTGGAAAACTAATGCTCTTTGCATATGAGGCTTGACAGCAGACTGAGTGAGATCAACTCTCTGAGTAAATGACCGTGTGTTTGCCATCTTACTGCTTTTGGCCTTGTGCCATATTGTTAGCTCCCTCTCATAAGTAAAATTGTCATGTTCTCCTGTCCTGACAGTGTCTGCTTACTGTAAATCTCACCAGCTGTTGAACATCTCCTTTCTGTCTAACGACAGCCAGCCCTTAAACCTGTCCTTTATCTCGTATCTTTTGCAGTTCCAAAATACCTCATTCTTTGTGATCTGATTGCATTCATTTGACTTTTTGGAAATAAGTTTGCACCACTGAATAAAATCATAATCTCCTCTTCTCTATCCTTGACAAACTGAATCTCCATGTTTGTCTGTCTCCCTTTCCCATCCACCCTATCAGTTCCCCTGAGGATCTGTACATTTTAATGAGGACGTCTATCCTCCTAACGACCCAGTGTAGAACATTACTGAAATGAGATGTTGATATCTTTCTATGCTCCTGCAATGACTTCATGTTGCTCTAACCCTTCCTCATTCTGACACTTCCCGCAGTCTACTCCAAACCACAAATGAATGTGAATGTTGCGAACGCCTTCCTTCTAAACTCGTCCCCTTCCTAATTGCTCTTTGTCAATTTGAAACTCTCCAGCTCTTGCAGTCTTCCTAATTGTCTGCATTTCTTACAGCCCTCACCATTTCCATATCCTAAATTTCTCCCTGCCTTTGTTAACTGATCCAGCCCCTTCAGACCTCCCTATTTCTGGAATGTCCTTGAGCGCCAAAAACCATGCCCCTACAGTTTGACGGGAACCCTTATGTTAACTAAACCAACCTCACCTCGCAATCTTTTGAAATATGAATGGCAGAGATCTCCAAAATCCCACGCTTCAAGAAAAATAATATCAATTTATTATTTATGTCTGAACGTGTACACCAAACAACAATGATTCACAACTCTAAGCCCGTTTCTCTTAACTGCTTATTACCTACCTCCACCTCCATAACCATGTGCTGTACCAATGAAACAATAATTAAAAATAAACCAAATTAATTGCAAAGCCATGCAGTGGCTTTCGTCTTTGGTGCCTTTGTTCTTCTGGCTGTAGATCTCCTTGGGTCACATTCTTTCTTTTATCCTGCATATATGATTCATATGATAAGACACCTTTGATGGACTGCTTGAATGTCTTGTGTCTCTCGCTCGACAGCGGTTACTCTCTCTGATTTTCAAAATAACTGGCATTTTTCTATCCCTAATATCGGATAGTGTAATTGATTCGGTGTTGTCAAAACAATATATTCTATCTCGATAGCGTGTTAGTATCCTGGGTTATAATTTGACACAATTGCTTAAATTCGAAATGTTGTCAGAACAGTAACCAACTCATGTATGTATTTCATGACTAAACGCTGTATATTTTCAATTTTCCTGTACTCCTCATGCAAACTCTCAGTGCAGGACAACATTCACACTCTCTTACGGGTACAGTACCTGTTGTCTACTTCATAACAATGGTAAGCTGCTCCAAATCCCACAAATTCTTCTGCCTGTGCACACAATCAATTTTAAACAACCCTCCTCATTTCTGTAATGTCCTGCAGCCCCTACAATCCTTGGCAGAACTGTGCATTCTATCTAACACTAATAAGATCCCAATCTGTGTAAATGCCTCCAGTCACTGCAATCTCCTTTGCTGGTAGCTCCCTGCAAATCCTACAGCTATCTCTAACTGTGTAACCTCCTTCAGGCCGAGGGCCGCCAATTTGCAGAAACATGCTGTCACCATTGCATCCATCCTTATTTCTTAACATTGTTTAGTCTCTCAAACCGTCCCTATTAGTGTCATCTCCACAAGTCCCTCCAACACTCCCAATGTGCCGAGCCTCTTCAAATTCTGACAATTTTCCCTATCTGTGTAAGTTCCTCCAGTTGCGATATACCACCGTTCCGGTGTGACTGTTCTGATGCCATTATATTCTATTTTCGTATGTAAACAGTTTCTCTCCCCGCCACACATCCTATGCTCATAAAACACATCGTTTCTCACAACCATCTCTATGAATGTAACATCCTCCCGTCTCAACAAGCCTCCCCATCCCTGTCACAGCTTTCAGCAAGCACAACATTCACACTCTCTCAAATATCTTCCAGTGTATGACATCTTATACGTATCTAACGTTCTCCAGTCCACACTAGCTTTCCTATCCCAAAAATATTCTCCAGTAGATAACCCCCTCCTACGCCATCATTATTCGCCGGACACCACAACTGTCGTTGAATACACCACATTCTTTATTCTTCTAAATGATTCCACGCCCTGCTCATATTCGCCCCTTTAACAATCCACAGTCTTCATCAATCACCAGCTATGGAGTCGAATCCAGGTCCCTCCTTCTCTGTAACTTCATAGAATATATAATATTATAGTGCACTACAAGCCCTTTGACCCTCGATTTTGCACGGATCTGTGAAACCAATTTGAAGCCCATCTAATCTATACTCTTCCATTTGTCTACCCAATGATCACTTAAATACGCTTAAGGTCTATTATTGTTTTAGCAGTGCGTTCCGCGCCACTATAATTTTCTGCATAAGGAAAGTGCCTCTAACATCGGTCCTATGTCTATCACGTTTTTATTTAAAGCTATGCCCCTCGTGCTAGCCATCACCATTCGAGGAAAATAGCTCTCACTGTCTAGTGCATCTAACACTGTTATAATCTTATAAATCTCAATTGTGTCACCTATCAACATTCTTCTCGCTAACGAAAACAACCTCAAATCCCTCAGACTTTCTTAATAAGATCTTCCCTCTATACCAGTAAACATCCTCGTTATTCTCTTCTGCATCCTTTCCAAAGCTCAAACATCTTTCCAGAAATTGGTGTGACGCATTCTGTACCCGATACTCCAAGTGTGACCACACCTGAGTTTTGTGTAGCTGCAGCATGACCTCATCGTTCCGAAACTCATTGCATGGCTTCGTAACAACTTTATCAACTGAGTCGCAACTTTCACGTGTTTATGGACATGGAAACTGAGATCTCTCTGCTCATCTACACTGTGAAGAATCCGACCATTAGACCAAATCTCTGCATTCCTGTTACTCATTCCAAAGTAAATCTCCTCAGATTAGTCCGCATTGTCTCCATTTGACGTCTCTTAGCCCAGCTCTGCAGCTTATATATGTTTCTCTGTAATCTACCGCATCCTTTGGCACTATCCACAACTCTACTGACTAATACGTCATTCGCTAATTTACTAAGCAATCCTTCTTCGCCCTCATGCATGCCATGTAAAGAAATGTCAAGCGGCAGTGGACCCAAAACAGATTCTTGCGGGACACCACTCTTCAAATAAACACAAGGATGGACAGTTCCCATCCACTGCTATCCCCTGTCTTCTTTCAGCTGGCGAATTTCTGACGAAATTGCCAAATCACTCTCAATCTCATGACTCTGTATTTTGATCAATAGCCTCCTGTGGGGAACCTTATGAAAAGCCTCACTGAAATCCATATACACCACATGACCCTTTTAATCTTTATGCACCTTTTTGTTCAACTTCACAAAGAACGCAGTAGTGTTTGTGGGGCACGCTGTTCCCTTCACAAAACAGTGTTGTATATCGCTAATCAGCTTTGTAGATGATTACAAATCCTATCTCACACAACCATTACCAACACGTTTACCACAATCGAAGAATTTAATTACCAGGTTGTCTCTACTTGCATGCGTGAAAGAGGGAGCAGCTATGCGCCAGTGTCTTGGCATTATTCCTGTAGACAAGGACTCCAACCCATCTGTCTCCGTAAACTCCTCCACGTTACTCCATCACACCCGATTTCTTTAAATTCCCCGGTCACTTCAACCTTTCCAATCTCTGTAACTTCCTCCAACCACTCAACCTTCTCTCCCTCTGTAACCTTCTCCACAAGTTCCAAGACTCCCTAACAGTGTAATATACCCCAGTCACTCCAAACTGTGCAATCTCTGGAGCCTCATTCAGTCACTTTGACGTATCCTAACTCGGTTATCTCCCCTCGTCACTCCAATCCTCCATATCGCTCAAACATCCTCCAATCACTGTAGCACTCCCTACCCCTGTAGCCTCGTCCAGTCGATCTAAATCTCGCTTCCTCTGTAACCATCTCCAGTCACTCCAAACTCTTTATCTCTCTAACCGCCAACAATTACCCCAAACCTCCCTCTGGAGGTACCCTCTTCCTGTTACACCAAGCCTCCCTCACCCTGCAAACTCCTTCACTCACTCCAACCTTCCCCAGTTCTGCAACCACTCCAGTCACTCTAAACCACCCTCTCACTGTTGCCGCCGCCACACACTCCAAGTCTCCTTAAAATAAAATGTCCTCCAGGTACATCGACCTTCCCGATTTCTTAAACCTCCCCGAGTCACTAAAACCATCACTATCTCTGAAGTCACCTCCAGTCACTCCAACCTTCATTATCTTTCTCACCTTCCCAATGCATTCCAAAACTCCATATACCTGTAACCTCCCGGAATCCCTCCAGACCTCCCTCTCTCTTTAATCTCCTCCCGTTACTCTATTCCACACTATCTCTGTGACCTCCATCAATAACTCCAACCTTCCCTTATTCTGGAATCTCCACTAGTCACTTCAACACTTACTATCTCTTTAACTTCCTCCAGAGGCCCCAAACGACCTCCACCCGCTCATGACCTGTCCTACCTGGTCCATTTTCCTTCCCACTTACCCACTCTACCCCCTTCTCTGACGTATCACAAAGTGCCTGATATCTATCTAACTATCGCAATCTCACCTACCTTCACCAACAGCCCCAAGTCGCTTCTATTTATACCACCATCCCTCGGCTCACAGCCTCATTCCTGATGAATGGCTTTACCCTGAAACGTCGAATATCCTGCTCCCCAGATGCTGTCTGACCTTCTGTCCTTTTCCAGGACCATACAGTTGACTCTAACGACCAGCATCTGCAGTTTTCCCACTCTCCCACTCTCTTTAACTGCCTCCGGTTGCCTGATCCCTCCCTATTTCTGTAAGCTTTTTCCAGTCTTGCCATCCCTCCTATCGTTATAAATTCCGTCAGTCACACTATTCACCCCATATCTGATCCCCCGAGTCACTCCAACACTTAATATCTCTTAAACCCCACAAAACACTGCCAACCTCACTATCTCTGTAAACTAACTGAGCCAATCCAACACTCCCTGTATCTGAATCTGCCAACAATCGCTCCAAGCCTGCCTACCTCTCTGAACCATTCCTGTCACCGATTCCCGCCTTATTCCTGTTCGCTCCACTAGTCAATCCAAACCTCCCTATCTCTGTATCCTACTCCAGTCACTAAATCCCTTCAAATCTGTACAACCTGCTCCAGCGACTCAACTCTTCCTTTTTCAGTAACCTAGTCCCCCCACTCCAATTCTCCTTATCGCTCTAATCTCCACCACTAACTCCTTCCCTCCCTATTTCTGCACCTGAACCTCGCTACTCCAAACCGCCTTATTGCTTTAAACTCCTTCAGTCACTGCAAACCTCCCACTCACTGCAAACGCCTCCGGAATCTAATTCTCCCTAACACTGTAAACTCCTTCGATCACTACAACGCTACCTAAATCTTCAAATTCGCCAAGTTACTTCAACTCTCACTGTCATTGGAACCTCGTCTAATCACCCCACCATCTCTATCGCTGTGATCTCCGCCTTTTACTCCAAGTCCTCATAAAACTGTAAAATCCCCGAATCACTGCAGCCCTCCCTATCTCAGTAATATCCTCGTCAGTCGATTCCTCCCTACTTCTGTAATCTCCTGCAGTCACTCCAACACTCTGTATCCGTCTAACATACTTCATGCACACCAAATGTCTCCATCTCAGTAACATCACTCAGCCATCCCATCTCTCCCTATCTCTGTATCCTCCCAGTCACTATATTCCTCGATATCACTGCAACATCTGAGAATGACTCTAACATTCTCTATATTTGTGACATCCATATGACACTACAATTCTCACTATCTCAGTGACCTCGTGCAGACACTCCAATCTACTCTGACTCGATAACCTCCTACAAGCACTCCATCCATCCCATCTCTGTAATCTCCTCCAATCACTCCAACCGTCCCAATCTTTGTAACCTTCTCCAAACCCTTCAAATCTTCCGAACGTTGTAACCAAGTCCAGTCAGTCAATTCCTCCCTATCTCTGCAACAGCTTTGAGTCAGTCTATCCATCCCTATCTCAGTAACATTCCCTCGTCACTCCAACATGTACTATCTATGTAACCTCCTCCATTCACTCTAATCCACCCTATTTCTGTGACCTAACCGAATCAGTCCAACATTCCTTGCGTCTGAAACTTCCTGGCGTCACTGCAATACTCCCTATCTCTGTGAGCTCCTCCAGCCAATCCAACACTCCATATTTGTGTAACGTCCAGCAGTCACTCGAATATTCCCAATCGCTATAATCTCCTCCAGACACGACAGTTCTCCATATCTCTGTAACCTCCTCCATTGACTCAAACCCTCTCTGTTTCTGCGACCTGGTCCAGCCACTACACGTTCCCGATCTCTGTCATCTCCTTCAGCTACTCCAGTCATCCCTGCCTCCGTAATCCAGTCCAATCCCCCCTATCATTGTAAACACCTCCAGTCACTCCTCTCTCCCTCTTTATATAATCGCCCAGCCATTCCAACCCCTCTCATCTCACTTTCCTCCTCCAGTCACTCCAGACTTCAGTATCGATGTCACCCACCCGAGTCAGTCTTAACATCCCTATCTCTGTAACCTCTCTGAGTCAGTCTGACTCCAATCTCATAACCTCACCGAGTCAGTATAATCCTCCATAGCTCTGTGACCTCCTCCAGTTGCTCCTACCTTCCTTATTGCTGTAAACCCCTGCAGTCAGTCAATCCCCCCACCCCCATCTCCCATCTCTGTAATCTTCACCAGCCAGATTTCTCCCTGCAATATTGTGCCGGATACGGACGACTCCTTGCTAGCTCGTGCATGCAGATCTAACTTTCTTATTTCCTACAATCGTTCTACACATTGTAAACCTAAGAGCATAAAGTTTAAAAATTACTAATAACTATGTTTTATATAACCAGACAAGTTTGAACCTCCTCTGATTTTCAAAGCAAGCTTCTTCAATGAAGGCAGCCATTTACGTGGTGCCCACGACGCATCCGACAACCCCGGCATAAGGTCAGGACAGCCAGAGGCATCCGTCGTGAACCCCAGGCTTGGAGCCTGCCAGAAAATGGAGGCACCGAGAAACCTGTCCCAGGAAGGATAAAGAAAACAAAACGTCCCGGCCCGATAAGACACCTGCTTGACATGCAATGTAATCTATCAGAACTTACCTGGAGAGCAGCCCAATCACTTCCGCAAAAAACATGGCTGACCTGATGGAAACATTTTGGCAGCAACTGAACCAAGGAAGAAAGTGGACAAGTCGGAACAAAAACAGACAATTACCATCTTTCCTGGGTCTTAAACACGTTCCCTCTGGTTAAACAAAAGCACACAGTAAATTACTTGTAATACGGGTTCCTCAGCAACCCTCTGCAAAGATACACCAAACTGCAGCCTACCTGATTTACGGGCTCCTAGGAAGGATAACCTTCCTGGAAGGAGTCACAATCCACTCCAAAAGACCACTTGACCACTCATATATGTGAAATTTGTAAGGAAGCTGGGCCTGCAAGTAAGACAGACGACACGGTTTCTAGACGCCCCTCTTCCTGGTTTACACCAAGCAAATATAAATCTCTGAAGAACGAGATGGACACACTCAGATCACCGCTCAGCTTCCAGAGTGAACTACGGGACTGCTGCGCACTCTTCTTACTTGGTTCAACCAATCCTTTCCTAAATGCGCACGTCAGGATGATGGTTTATCTCGCCATCGTATTGACTGCACAGCATCATCGGGTAAGATACAGAATGGAGGAATTTGCTTTGTAATCAACAACTTGTAGTGCATGGACATAGCAACCCTGGGTTGTCGTTGCTCCCCACACTGTGAACCCATCACAATCAAATGCCTCCCCTTCCATATGCCACGGGGATTTACCGCTGCTACATTAGCTGCTCTGTACATACCGCCACAGGCAAAAGTTGAGGAAGCTCTGGATGTGCTTTACTTCATCGGTAACACCTTGGAAATGGAACATCGCGAGGCCCTGTTTATTGTCACTAGCGACTTGAATCAAGCCAATCTAAGGAAGGTGTTGCCCAAGGATCAAAAGAACATTACCTGTCTAACTGGGCTCCGAACAATTTAAACCACTGCTGAACCACTGTGAAGGATGCCACCACTCTATCCCCTGTCCTCAATTCGGGAACTCTGAACAAAATACCTTGCTTCTTCTCCTGGCTTAAAGACAAAGCCTCAAGCAGTAAATCCCCTGGCGGATATAGGTCCAGTGCTGGTCGGAGGAGACAGATGATCAAATTCGGTGCTGTCTGGAATTGGTTGATTGGGCCCAGTTTAAACAGTATGCAGGTACCATGGAAGACTATGCCACGACCGTCACAGAGGTTGTCAGCAAGTGTGTGGGGGACTGCATACCAAGAAAGTCAATCCGAGTGTTCCGCAACAGGAAATACTGGAATCACGACATACAGAACGTGCTAAAATCCAGGCCTGAGTCCTTCAGATCGTGAGACCCACTCAAATATAATGAATCGAATTATTACCTTCGCGGAGACACTTAGACAGTCAAGACTAATACTGATCAAAACTAGTTACCCGGCGAATGTGGCAAGGGCTGAATGGCATCACAAGTTCTAGGAAGAGACAGTGCAAGACAGCAGACGATGACATTTCCCTTCCAGATTGTCACAACTCCTTCTGTGATCGCTTTGAGCCAACATTTCGGCGGAGCGTAAGCACCTATTCCAACAAGCCCTGACGAACCTATCCCAACAGTCTCTGCCTCAGAGGTCACATGAGATTTCCTTGTTCCTCCTTCTTCCTCTTTACTAGACATTCAACCTCCCTCGTCAACCAAGGCTCCCTCACACGACCATTTCTTTCCTGCCTGATCGGTACATACATATCAAGGACACGTCGTATCTGCTCCTTGAAAAAGTCCTTGAAAAAGGGACTACTTACAGACACAGAGATGGGCTCAAGTGCGTATACTTCAATGCAAGGAGTATCAGAAATAAGGTGGGTGAACTTAAGGCATGGATCGGTACCTGGGACTACGATGTTGTAGCCATCACGGAAACATGGATAGATGAGGGACAGGAATGGCTGTTGGAGGTTCCTGGGTACAGATGTTTCAGTAAGATTAGGGAGGGTGGTAAAAAAGGAGGGGGGGTGGCATTGCTAATTAGAAATGGTATAACGGCTGCAGAAAGGAAGTTTGAGGGGGATCTGCCTCTGGAGGTAGTATGGGCTGAAGTCAGAAATAGGAAAGGTGCAGTCACCTTGTTGGGTGTTTATTATAGGCCCCCCAATAGCAGCAGAGATGTGGAGAAACAGATTGGGAAACAGATTTTGGAAAGGTGCAGAAGCCACAGGGTCGTAGTCATGGGCGACTTCAACTTCCCAAATATTGATTGGAAGCTCTTTAGATCAAGTAGATTGGATGGGGCGGTGTTTGTGCAGTGTGTCCAGGAAGCTTTTCTAACGCAGTATGTAGATTGTCCAACCAGAGGGGAGGCCATATTGGATTTGGTACTCGGTAACGAACCGGGACAAGTGGTGGGCTTGTTAGTGGGTGAACATTTTGGTGATGGCGACCACAATTCTGTGACTTTCACCTTGGTTATGGAGAGAGATAGGTGCGCACAACAAGGAAGTTTCTACAATTGGGGGAAGGGAAATTACGACACTGTAAGACAGGATTTGAGGAGCATACGTTGGGAGCATAGGCTGTCAGGGAAGGATGTGGTGGAAATGTGGGACTTTTTCAAGGAGCAGATACGACGTGTCCTTGATATGTATGTACCGATCAGGCAGGAAAGAAATGGTCGTGTGAGGGAGCCTTGGTTGACGAGGGAGGTTGAATGTCTAGTAAAGAGGAAGAAGGAGGCTTACATAAGGTTGAGGAAACAAGGTTCAGACAGAGCAGTGGAGGGATACAGGATAGCCAGAAGGGACCTGAAGAAAGGGATTAGGAGAGCTAAGAGAGGGCATGAAAAATCCCTGGCGGATAGGATCAAGGATAACCCCAAGGCATTCTATGCGTATGTGAGAAACCTGAGAATGACGAGAACGAGGGTAGGTCCGATCAAGGACAGTGGTGGGAGACTGTGTATTGAGTCGGAAGAGATAGGAGAGGTCTTGAACAAGTACTTCTCTTCAGTATTTACGAACGAGAGGGACTGTATTGTTGAAGAGGAGAGTGTGAAACGGACTGATAAGCTAGAAGAGATATCTGTTAGGAAGGAAGATGTGTTGGACATTTTGAACAACTTGAGGACAGACAAGTCCCCTGGGCCTGACGGGACATATCCTAGGATTATGTGGGAAGCAAGAGAGGAAATTGCAGTACCGTTGGCAATGATCTTCTCGTCTTCACTGGCAACGGGGGTGGTACCAGGGGACTGGAGAGTAGCGAATGTTGTGCCCCTGTTCAAAAAAGGGAATAGGGATAACCCCGGGAATTACAGGCCAGTTAGTCTTACTTCTGTGGTAGGCAAAGTAATGGAAAGGGTACTGAGGGATAGGATTTACGAGTATCTGGAAAGACACTGCTTGATTAGGGACAGCCAGCACGGATTTGTGAAGGGTAGGTCTTGCCTTACAAGTCTTATTGAATTCTTCGAGGAGGTGACCAAGCATGTGGATGAGGGTAGAGCAGTGGATGTAGTGTACATGGATTTTAGTAAGGCATTTGATAAGGTTCCCCATGGTAGGCTTATGCGGAAAGTCAGGAGGCATGGGATAGAGGGAAATTTGGCCAATTGGATAGAAAACTGGCTAACCGGTCGAAGTCAGAGAGTGGTAGTAGATGGTAAATATTCAGCATGGAGTCCAGTTACAAGTGGAGTTCCGCAGGGATCAGTTCTGGGTCCTCTGCTGTTTGTAATTTTTATTAATGACTTAGATGAGGGAGTCGAAGGGTGGGTCAGTAAATTTGCAGATGATACAAAGATAGGTGGAGTTGTGGACAGTGAGGAGGGCTGTTGTCGGCTGCAGAGGGACTTAGATATGATGCAGAGCTGGGCTGAGGAGTGGCAGATGGAGTTCAACCCTGCCAAGTGTGAAGTTGTCCATTTTGGAAGAACAAATAAGAATGCGGAATACAGGGTTCATGGTAGGGTTCTTGGTCAGGAGGAGGAACAGAGGGATCTTGGGGTCTATGTACATAGATCTTTGAAGGTTGCCACTCAGGTGGATAGAGTTTGTAAGAAGGCCTATGGAGTATTATCGTTCATTAGCAGAGGGATTGAATTCAAGAGTCGTGAGGTGATGTTGCAGCTGTACAGGACTTTGGTTAGGCCACATTTGGAGTACTGTGTGCAGTTCTGGTCGCCTCACTTTAGGAAAGATGTGGAAGCTTTGGAGAGGGTGCAGAGAAGATTTACCAGGATGTTGCCTGGAATGGAGAGTAGGTCGTACGAGGATAGGTTGAGAGTTCTCGGCCTTTTCTCGTTGGAACGGCGAAGGATGAGGGGTGACTTGATAGAGGTTTATAAGATGGTCAGAGGAATAGATAGAGTAGACAGTCAGAAACTTTTTCCCCGGGTACAACAGAGTGTTACAAGGGGACATAAATTTAAGGTGAAGGGTGGAAGGTATAGGGGAGATGTCAGGGGTGGGTTCTTCACCCAGAGAGTGGTGGGGGCATGGAATGCGCTGCCCGTGGGAGTGGTAGAGTCAGATTCATTGGCGACCTTTAAGCGGCATTTGGATAGGTACATGGATGGGTGCTTAATCTAGGATAGAAGTTCGGCACAACATCGTGGGCCGAAGGGCCTGTTCTGTGCTGTATTGTTCTATGTTCTATGTTCTATGAATCCAAGAAAAGCAATGGGACCAGACGGAATTCCAGACAATGCACTTAGAGCATGCGCAGATCAACTGGCAGAGGTCTGCCCAGACATCTTCAACCTGCCGCTGTAGCGGGTCGGGTGCGTTTTGGAGCCGCCTTTTCTGCTCTAACCTTTTTTGGCGCTCATTACTTTGGCGCTGAGTATTTTGGCGCCAATTCAGAATTGAAATAAAGACTTGTTTGGTTAAAGAATGGAGGATGACGAATGACCCGATGTAATTTTCACACCGAGCAAGAGTTGATAGTCAAAATGTAATGACCCGTTGGAGATTGAAATCTCGTTTATAGACAATAGACAATAGATGCAGGAGTAGGCCATTCAGCCGTTCGAGCCTGCACCGCCATTCAATATGATCATGGCTGATCATTCCCAATCAGTATCCTGTTCCAGCCTTATCTCCATAACCCTTGACTCCACTATCTTTAAGAGCTCTATCCAATTCTTTCTTAAATGAATCCAGAGACTGGGCCTCCACTGCCCTCTGAGGCAGAGCATTCCACACAGCCACCACTTTCTGGGTGAAGTAGTTCCTCCTCATCTCTGTCCTAAATGGTCTACCCCGTATTTTTAAGTTGTGTCCTCTGGTTCGGCACTCCCCCATCAGCGGAAATATGTTCCCTCCTGCCAGAGTGTCCAATCCATTCATAATCCTATACGTTTCAATCAGATCCCCTCTCAGTCTTCGAAACTCAAGGGTATACAAGCCCAGTCGCTTCAGTCTTTCCGTGTAAGGCTATCCTGCCATTCCAGGAATTGACCTCGTGAACCTACGCTGCACTCCCTCAATAGCCAGAATGTCTGTCCTCAAATTTGGAGACCAGAACTGTACACAGTACTCCAGGTGTGGTCTCACCAGGGCCCTGTACAGCTGCAGAAGCACCTCTTTGCTTCTAAACTCAATTCCTCTTGTTATGAAGGCCAGCATGCTATTAGCCTTCTTCACGACCTGCTGTACCTGCATGCTTGCCTTCATTGACTGGTGGACAAGAACACCCAGATCTCTCTGAACAGCCCCTTTACCTAATTTGATACCATTGAGGTAGTAATCTGCCTTCCTGTTCTTGCCACCAAAGTGGATAACCAGACATTTATCCACATTAAACTGCATCTGCCATGCATCTGCCCACTCACCTAACTTGTCCAGTTCACCCTGTAATCTCCTAACATCCTCATCACATTTCACCCTACCACCCAGCTTTGTATCATCAGCAAATTTGCTAATGTTATTGCTGATACCATCCTCTATATCATTTACATATATTGTAAAAAGCTGCGGTCCCAGCACGGATCCCTGCGGTACCCCACTGGTCACTGCCTGCCATTCCGAAATGGAGCCGTTAATCACTACCCTTTGTTTCCTATTAGCCAACCAATTCTCTGTCCAATCTAGTACTTTGCCCCCAATACCGTGCGCCCTAATTTTACTCATTAACCTCTTGTGTGGGACTTTATCAAAAGCTTTCTCTATGTCCAGGTACACTACATCCACTGGATCTCCCTCGTCCATCTTCCGAGTTACATCCTCAAAAAATTCCAGAAGATTAGTCAAGCATGATTTCCCCTTCATAAATCCATGCTGAATCTGTCCTATCCTGTTACTATTATCCAGATGTGCCGTAATTTCATCCTTTATAATAGACTCCAGCAACTTTCCCACCACTGAGGTCAGACTAACTGGTCTATAATTTCCTGCTTTCTCCCGCCCACCCTTCTTAAAAAGTGGCACAACATTAGCCGCCCTCCAATCCTCAGGAACCGACCCCGATTCTATTGAACTCTGGAAAATAATCACCAGCGCATCCACGATTTCCCGAGCCACCTCCTTCAGTACCCTGGGATGCAGGCCATCAGGTCCCGGAGACTTATCAACCTTCAGACCTAACAGTCTCTCCAACACCAAATCCTGGCAAATATAAATTCCCTAAAGTTCAGGTCCTTCAGCCACTGTTACCTCAGGGAGATTGCTTGTGTCTTCCCCAGTGAACACAGATCTGAAGTACCCATTTAATTCCTCTGCCATTTCTTTGTTCCCAGTAATATATCCCCCCGTTTCTGTCTTCAAGGGCCCAATTTTTGTCCTAACCATTTTTTTGCCTTGGACATACCTAAAAAGGTTTAGTAATCCTTTCGTCATTTAACAATTGTTAATAGTCATCTACTATCTTGATGGTACTTAAGCACTTCTGTCTTCACATCGGAAAGCTGTAATACAATTTTCTTTCTATTTTCTTGTAGAGCCCATACCAGAAGTGGTTGAAAACATTCTAAGCAAGAGAGACAATGATTCTCTATATTTGTTTGATAAATGTGGAAAATGTAGAAATTCGTTTTTATAATGAATAGGTTAAAGACAATGAATAAAAAAAAATAGATTTATTTCTTGCAATGCAATCAAAACGAATTTCTTACGGGCTCTACAAGACTTTTTTTTATTCTGAACTGTCTCCAAAACAGCTCATCGCCAAAGTAATGAGCGCCAGAAAATTTAGAGCCAAAACGGCGCCACCAAATGATCGGCGCCAAATAGTCCTATTTTGCCCTGCAGCACGCCACTGTCCCTGCCTATTTCAAGAGGGCCAGCAACATCCCTGTGTCCAAGAAGGCTCATGTAGCATGTCTCAATGACTAATGGCCAGTGGCCCTATCTTCAGTGTTCATGAGGTGCTATGAAAGGCTGGTCATGGCATTCATCAACTCCAGCCTCCCCACTACTCTTGTCCGACTCCAGTTTGCTATCGGACCACAAGGTCCACGTCAGATGTCATATCGCTTGCCCTTCAATATCCCCAGAACATCTTGAAACCAATAAGAGCTACGTAAGAATCCTAAACATTTACTACACCTCAGCCTTCAACACTATTATTCCCTGGAGACTGGTTACTAAACTCAGTGATGTCGGGCTCAGCAACACTCTCTGCAACTTGATCCTCAATTCCTGACGAAAAGGCCACAATTGCTGAAGATTGGTGATAATATTTCATCGGCACCAACACTCTACACTGGAGCCTAACGGGAGTGCGTACTCAGCCACCTGCTAAACTCATTGTATATCCATGACGACATTGGTAAATGCCAGAATAATGCCATTTGCACGATCGCTCTTGACACCACCATGTCCGTTTCATTCTCAGATTGCGACGAAAGAGACTATGGACAGGAGGTGGAAGACCTGGGAAAAATGGTGCCATAAGAACAACCTCTCTCTCAATGTTATCAAAACCAAAGAACTCAATATTGACTTTCAGTGGGATGTTGCTCATGCCCCCCTCCACGATAACAGCACAGAGGTGGACCGAGTGGAGAGCGTGAAGCTCCGGGGAGTAGTGCTCCACAGCAAGATTTCTTGGACTCTTCATGTGGACGCACTGGTTACAAGGGGCCAACAACATCTCCTCTTCCTCAGTCAACTGAGGAAATTTTGAATGACGGTGAATAACTTGCCAACGTTTATTGTTGCGTCATCGAGAGCATTCTGTCTGGTTTTATCACTACCTGGTATGACAAATGTGACATTCAAGATCGGAGACAGTTACAGAGAGTTATGAGCTCGGCTCGGACAATCACAAAGGCCAACCTCTCATCTCTGAAATCCATCTTCCATGCTGGCTGTTAAGGAAAGGCAGCCAGCATTCGGAAAGATCCATCCCACCCTGGCAATGTTTTGTTTCTACAATCTCTACCATCAGAGAGAAGGCGAGAAAGAGAAAGTTTAAATAAACTGTTTGAGGTAAATTATCTTTATAAAAAGATAGTGCAAGGTGCCCAGAGAGTTGATAGAAACAGAAACATTAGAAAAGGGTTTACATCGCATTTAGTCAGTTTCAGAATAAAAAGCTATGAACCATGTGCAGGCAGATGGGATAACTAAAAAAGAACAACACGGTTAGCACAGCAATGGTGTGCCGAAGGGCTTTTCGCTGTGCCGTAATTTTCTATTTTCTAACTTCCCGATATCTATGCTGGCAAAGCCCCTCAAAATCTCCAAAGTTTCCAAAACATCCTGTCTCATTTTTCTAAACTCCAATGCGTTGGCAAGCAATCTTTTCCACCTCTTCTCATTACAACGTCACTCCATTGCCAACAGTGAGTATTCTCTGGCCTGCCTCCAATGCAAGAATATCTTTCCTTAGTGCACTCATATTGTTCCTAATATTGTAAGTGTGGTCTGATCCATACTTATCCGAAGCAAGATCTCTCTATTTTTTGATTTCATCCTCTGTGTAATAAGTGCCAGCGTTTCATTTGCCTTTTCTATTGAAGGCTGAAATCCTAAGCTATGTTTTTTTCAGATTGATACACAAAGTCTTCCAAAACGCTTTATGCTGTCAGTCTTTTCACAAAGCTCGTCTTTTTTTTTGCTAAAAGCTGTTACGTTTCTCAACAATACTGTGCCTTTGTTTTCTTTTCAGAGAGATCGCAAACCAGGCTGGACTCTGAAACGCGTGGGTTTGGTACAAAGATGAAAGGTCTTTTCGTTTATACATAAAAGGATGCCTCTTTCGGACAAAGCCTTTACGTTTTCTAACCAACCTATATCAGTCAGGATGGCGTGGCCAGTTCTCAAGCTGAGCAATTTAGTCCGCAACTAGTGAGAGAGTTCACCTGTGGAGCTGTGTGGAAACAGGCTGCTGCACTCTCTCTCCTTCTGCTGCTCAAACTCCGACCTGGAAGCCTTCGCTTCATTTTTACTGAAACCTAATGGGGTTTCATTATTGAGACAGCTGGGTGTATTCGGAACAACATAATTCAGACTAGTTTGGATAGTCTGAGTTCTGGAGGCGTTTTATATTCTGTTCTTTGTGTTTCATTTCAGAATTTTGTCATTTTTTTGTCTGTTTTAAAACCTGTAAGTCAACCTAACTAACTTACTCAGTATAAACTTCACTGCACACGTATCGATTCAAATTGTAAAGTTATGGCCTCGGTTGTTTGAGTAAAAATGTTTTGAGTTGTCTTGCCTGATCCGTAATATTCTGAAACCAATCGGTGTTAGTCACACTGCAAGTTAGGAACGTGCCAGAATGTATTTTAAAGGATAGAACAATAAATACTGAAGGGCACTTAGGACCAATGAGAGATACATTATTTTAAAAAAGGAAAACACTTTTGTTGAATCTGCTGAATTTTATCTTTGGTGTGGCTTTACATGCCAGAATAGATAAGCGTGGGGAGGGGAGTGGTGGTAAGGGGGGACATATTTTTGAAATTTCAAAGCCTTTTGATCCATTTCAGTCGGCGCCAAAAGAATAACCAAACAGAGAATAGAGCCCCTTAAAGATTTACGAAATCTTCTAAATGTGGAACAGTTACTGAGATCCTGAACAAAACTTTTACATCACTATTTACTGCGAAGAAAACCATTGAAACTTGGTGAAATAAATAGTGATGTCGTCATGAGAGTTCAGAGTATAGAACAGGACGTTCTGGTGGTCTTAAAAATCATAAAGGTAGAAAAACTCTGAGGAGCTCATTAGGTGTATCCGAGGGGGCTGTGGCAGCTGGGAAAGAAATTGTGGTATCGCTATCAGGGATATTTATATCATCGATCATCACGGTGAGATTCTGGAAGTCTGGAGGGCGACTAACGTTATTCAAGAACTTTAAGGGCTGCAAGGAGATGCCAGGAAACTACAGACCAGTGAGACAGACCTCAGAGGTAGGCACGTTGGAGGTGGAGATTCTGAGAGACACGAACTACGTGCATTTAGTTCTAAAACAACATCCATTTTGAAAGATAAGGCCTGTGAAAATGGCCTTGGGCATGGGAAATCTGCTTGTGTTTTGGTCAAGAAATACACGGACGTCAGCAAGGCCTTCGACGTGTTTTCACATGGTACACTGCGTAACATTGTTAGAACACACATGATCAAATGAAAGAAAAACTTGCTTGATGATCAGTGATAAAGTTGGTGTGAGAGGGTTAATGTTCTGACTTGAAGCTTGTGATCTGTGATGTGCCATGAGGTTAATTTTTGGGTCCATTGTTGTGCATCATTAATTTGAACAATTTAGATGACAATATAGGAATCCTTGTTAATACGTTTGTGGCTGACACTGAAATGGGTACAACGATGGACTGTGAAAAATGTTTATGTAATAACACAACGGGATCTTGATCGGCTGGGCCAGGGAGCTGAGGAACAGCCGATGGAGATTAATTTGTGTAAGCGCGAGGGGTTCCATTTTGGAAGGCCACACCAGGGCAGGACATAATCAGTCATTGGTCTGACCCTGGCCAGACTTATCAGACAAAGAAACTATTTGTGCAGGTATACAGTTTCATGAAAGTGCCTTCACAGGTAGGAAGGAATTTGGCTCGTTTGCCTTCATTGTTCAGAGCACTGTGAATACGATTTCAAACATCATGTTGTGGCTGGACAGGACATTGGTCAGGCCATCGTAAATCTGTTGCTGAACATCAGGAAACACTCATCCGGTTCATTTTGTTCTTTAGGGAAGAACATCTGACTTTCTTACCTGGTGTGGTCTACATGTGAAACCAGACCCACAGCTACGTGGTTGATTCTGAGCAGCCTCCGTGCATTTTGCAGTGAGTAATGCATGTTGGACTAGACCATGAGAGCCTTACTGCATGTAGAAATAAACAAACGTGCAAGTTTCTATCTTCTGTTCACCCTGTAATCACGTGTGTTTGGTGACTATATCGCACTTATCTCAATGTCGCAAGTCCATATATCTTCTTCCAGATACTTTATCCATTCAAAGACCAGACCATTATAATGGATTATTTCAACATGATTTCCAGTCACGAACCGATTCTTGGATTTGCAGTTCTATTTTCTACTCTGTTCCTCCCTATTCTTCCTGTTCCTTTCTGCTTGTCTTTAGCCTCATTCCCATGTTGCTCTGATACCCCACCTTTTCTCTTTGGATTGCAGCTCCCCCTTTGTAGGAGACATCCTTCGCTATATGCAACTCCTATAATTTCACAAATTATAGCACCTCCTCCATTCCCTTCCGTGCAAAATTCTGTATTCTTGTTTAAAATTCCTGTCGCCTAGCCCTCGTCTAAACATGTACCTCGCACAATGCCCTAGAACGGACAGTATCCCTTCAACCAATTGGAAAACCTCCCATTATTGCTCTAGATTCCAGTGGCTGGACATGTCCAACTGTGGTCTAAAATAGTTCAGATACTTCCAGAACTCCCTATCTGTGCCAGTTCTTCAATATAGCAACTGCTATATTCCAATAATCTCATCCAGCCCTGAACATTGTTCCCATTCTCTGTACCTTCTCGAGTTGTGAGGGCACATGAACACCAGTAGTCTCCAAAATGGTCCTTAAGTCTTTACTCACACCAGTCACCATAAGATTCTTACCTTTTTAACATCCAAAAATGTAAAAAACCTCCAACGTTCCCTGCCTGTCATTTTGGCTTTTTTTCAAGTCTTCATATCTCTGTAACCAATTAATTAAAAGCTCTATGAACCATACAGAGCTCTCACTGGAGTAACCACTTAGAACAAAACACCTCACCACCTCCCTCATCCCTTTGCTGTCTTCGGTGCCTGAAACTCTCCCTACGCCTCCGGCAGGTCCTACAGCTCTCCCTATCTCTCCAGACAACTTGTTTCTTCCCTGATAGCATACTCAATCCTTCGATCCTCCATTCTAGTGTCTTGCAGGCACGACTGCGATCCTGTGAGGGATCAGTGTGGAAAGGGACGTATTATATCTAGCTGAGGCAGATAACGAGAGAGTTAGCAGGACAGAGCTGGAGAATAGAAATGAGCAAAGATGATCGAGGCCTACTGGGACTTAAAGGTGGAGAAAAAGCAGTGAGCGAACGTTCAAAATCAGTATCGAGTCACAGACGGAGTGATCATGTTAGAGAGCAACTTGGAGCAGGAACTTGAGGACATCACAGAAAAAAAACTTGAAGTTAATTGCACTATAATACACTGTCATTGACGACTTCAATTTCGCAATTTCTCCTCTTGTTTTCCTGAATGAAAGGCTGAACTCAGAAATATCAGGAACAAGTGAAAGTCTGAGCTCACATAGAAATCTCAGGAAGCTGCAGGTGGATAATAAGTTAATCTTCAATGAATTTCATTGATTATGACTTTATTCTAAGTTATTAGTTAAGACTAAATGCGTTTCACTTTGAGATATGACAGCGCAGGTTGATCCATGTTAAATAATGCTAGATATAAAGTATTAATAAGCGATGTAAAGGGAATGATGAAGAGTGGAAATATTGGTTTAAAATTACGTTAGAGGTCAAGAAAGATAGGATTTCTCCAACGACACAATTAATTTGAATGAAGACACAGAACAATAAGTGTGCAGTTACACTGTAATATACCGTTTGTAGGCCACCAACTAGTGCAAAGGCTGGAGAGAATAAAACTGCAGGGAAATTTGAGAGTGATTGCATCTGCATAGAATAGTCGTATTGAGAAAATGAAATCATCCAGGGGTAATGATAATGGAAAAACACAGCAGGTCAGGCAGTATCCAAGGAGCAAGAGAATTAACGTTTCATGCATAAGCCCTTCATCCAGGAAGTTGGTGGTAGAAGGGCCCTGGAAAATACATAGGAGGTGATCGGGCTGGAGCTTTGTGGAAAGTAGCTGGGAAGGCGATAGGTCGATGCAGTGGAAGGTAATGGTGACAGTGTTGAGTGTGTGTTGCTGGAAAAACACAGCAGGTCAGGCAGCATCCGAGGAGTAGGACAATCGATGTTTCGGGCTGGAGCACTTCATCAGGACTGAAACTCTCAACTCTGATCTTCAGAATCTGCAGACCTTACTGTCTCCTAGATAATAGTGATAGGTCGAAGAGTGTGTGCGGGAGGGGATATGAGGAAACTGGTGAAATCGACGATGTTGCCATGTGATTGTAAGATCCCAAGGCAGAACATGAGGACCAAATCCTAGCCACCCAGCTAGAGGGAGGAAGATGGAGGGAAGGGAGATGGACAGACAGACAGTTCAACATGTTCGGAATGAGTTGGAAGTTTGGGTCTGTGATAAGATTCGGGTAGTGAAGATCAGGAAACTTGTGAAATTGATGCTGATGCCGAGTGGTTTGCGGGTCCAAGGAGGAAGTTGTGGTGTTCTTCCTATAATCACTGGGTGGCTCGGATTTGGTCCACATATTTTGCTTTGGGACCTTATAATAGCATGGCAATAACGTTGACTTCACCAGGTTCGTCATATCCCCTCCTGCACCCCATCCCAAACCTCCAACTCAGCACTGCTGTCTTGATCTGTCCGGCGTATCCATGTTCCTTCCCAACTATCCTCTCTACCATCCTTTTTGACCATAATGCATAACAGGTGGAAACTCGGTTACTGGAAAGATAACACAAAACGATGAGGAAGAACTTTATGGAAGGGGCGACAAAAAGTTCCACTGTTTCATCCTCTATATATAAAACACAAAAGTAATTCAATCATTCACTCGTTCAATGAATAAAATGGATTGTGTCAATGTGTGTATAATTAGACTGATTGTTATGAATTCGAGAGGAAAGTTAACTGGACTTTTTTTGGGGCGGAGAAAGACTTTCATTTAAAATTCCCCACACGTCCGTTTCGGGACCCACATTTATATTGGCTTGTATGAACGATCTTCTTCTGGTATGCAGGGACCCAGTTGAAAGTTGACAGTTGAAACCAACCTTAAAGAAATTGTAGACAATGCAATATTATAGAACGCCAAAAAAGATTGACGATTTGGTAAAATGATCAATGAGGTAGTAGATGAAGTTTCACACAGAGAAGCAAGAGACCGCGCCATTTGCTGGCAAGAATATTAAAAGACATTACAAAATAGTGTGTATAAACTGAAGAAGTACAGGAACACAAGACTAAAGGTTGTATGTGCACTGATCATTGAAGTTGGTAGGACATAACGCTCAAGTAAAACATGCACTACTCCTGTTTTTTTTAACAATGATATATAGTACAAGGACGGGGACTTGATGTTGTACTTTTATCAGACACATGTTAGACATCATCTGGAGTATCGTATGCATCTCTCTTTGTCAAATGATTGGACGATCGGTGATCACATAAAGGATGAAGGAGTGATTCACAAAAATGGTTCTGGGATAAGTATGAAAAGTTATGAATACAGATTGCAAAAGATGAAAATGTTCTCATTGGACAAAAGGTGGTTCAGAGGAGATACGATGGAATTTTTCAAATTCATAACAATCCTGAATAGAATACATCGGAGAAGTCTGCAACCAATTATAAAAGGGATAAGATCGAGAGGAAACAGATTTTAAGTGATATACGAAAGAAGACACAGTGAATTTACTGAGAACATTTTCATTTCGTGGGTACATATGACGTGTTTGGATATGCTCAAGACGCATGTTTAATAGAAACATTCAAGAGGGAATTGGATGATTATTTTGTCTAAAATTAACGTATCAGGATTTGAGAGGAAGAAGGAGATCATTGCTTAGCCATGAGTTCAGTTGAAGAACCATGATCGGCCAAGAAACATCCTCCTGTGCCGTCAGACCTCTGTGTGGCTCATTGTGATGTCATGAGAGTCCTCCAAACACAGTAATATCCTGTCTCTCTACCCTCATTGATCCCATATCATCCATTTGGATTACGACATCGTCCATCAGCTAATTCAAGGTAAAAACAATGACTGCAGATGCTGAAAATCAAATACTGGATTAGTGGTGCTGGAAGAGCACAGCAGTTCAGGCAGCATCCAACGAGCAGCGAAATCAACGTTTCGGGCAAAAGCCCTTCATCAGGAATAAAGGCAGTGAGCCTGCAGCATGGAGAGATAAGCTAGAGGAGGGTGGGGGTGGGGAGAGAGTAGCATAGAGTACAATGGGTGAGTGGGGGAGGAGATGAAGGTGATAGGTTAAGGAGGAGAGGGTGGAGTGGATAGGTGGAAAAGAGGATAGGCAGGTCGGACAAGTCAAGGAGTCAGTCAGCTAATTCAGCCCACCTCACATCAGCAATTCATACAAGCCATGTAAAACTTCTTTGAAATGAATCTCGCACAGTAACTACGATCCTCCTTCTTTGTATAATACTTCTCAAGTCTTTAAAGATCTCCCTTTCTCTGTAACTCCTCGATCCATAGAAACTTCCAAATCATTGCCATTTCCTCCGGTCCACACAGGCATCAATGTCACTCACTCTCTCCTGTCCTGACAAATGACATTATCTCCATAACCTCCTGCAGCCACTACAGACATTATATGGCCAATATTCTCCAGCAGCGAAAAATCCACTCATCTCTTTAACTTCCTCAGACCCTAGAATTTGTCCCATTGTGCAACCTACTCCAACTTGTGATCGTTTGTATAAATTCTTCTAGTTCCTGTATTGCTCCCCTTGGTGAAACAACCTTCTGCACCGACACAGCTCACTATCTCTGTAATCTCCGCATCCTAAATCCCTCCCTATCTGTGATAGCACGTCCAGTCCTCCTGATCTCTGTAATCACCACCAGATGTCAAAACTGTCCATGTATCTCTCACCTTCATTGCACCCTTCAAATCTATAAGTCTCTCAAACCTCTGCCAGTTACTACAACTCCACCTCCTCAAAATACTTCAAATGAATTCACGTCCTTTACTCTCAAGCCTTCTGTTAATCTCCTGTAGAATTAATATAATTTTATTTGTTTTCTGCAAGCTCTGGACCTCATACTCCCGAAGCTAAATTGTCTTTTGCACTCCCTAACCTCTTCCATAAACTCGATCCAACTGTACTTCTCTTGCCTTCTCCCACAGCAGGAAGTAGGTTTCCAGACAGGAGAGCTGCTTAGATTTGGAGGATGTTCTAAATGTAGGGATATTTGCAGAAACTGGACTGTTTACAGAGGGAGGATGGGTTAAAGAATATGTGCGATGTCACAGAGACTGGCAATTGTCACCAGGGAGAAGATAATCTGCTTGTTCCCTGCCTGGCTGTCGATTTAAAGAAATATATGCTTTTCAGTTGAAAATGCATAGGCCTATTATCGAGTCTACGACAGGTCTGTTCTGATTGAGGGAATTAGGACTGGAAGAGGTGCCCGCAGCCTATCCTGAACAGGTTGGGAGAGTCTGTGAATTTCATAATCGGATTTGGGAGCTCAGTTTTAGAATGGATGCGAGTATCTGTAAATAACTAATATCCTGAGTCTTGTTCAGTATTTACCTATTCTGTGTTTGTGTCTCAATGCGATTCTGAAATGAAACTGTTAGATCAGAAATGACACCCACAGACAATAAATGTAAAGGAATATTCTTGACGAGGGGCAAAGTGAACACAGCAGCCGATTAGAATCAGTTCTCACTTCCTGAAATGTTAGAATTGAGAAATATTTGTGACAGAACCGACTTCATTTCTACTGCTGGGAATTGTATCTGCATTATTCACTATGATCTACGATGTAGGGCAGTTCAGTTCACATGTCACAGTGTGACGTCCATCTATCAGCTTTTTGTGTCTGATAAAACTCTCATATCTATCTGGTGAAGATTGATGGTCAGAACACACTGGGCGAGGATTTTATCCCAGCTTCGTCTACCGGACGGGGACATTGTGTTAACCACTTCAAGGATGTGAATCTCCTTCACAATTACACTCCCTAACATTTTAACTTTAATATGTCACACGACAACGCCTGGAAACTGCTTCCTAGTTTTGGCACAGACAATAATTTGAATCTTATTATAGTTTGGTCAGGTTTCATTTTGGTCGTGTGCCATGGATAGAATATCGCTGCAAAATTAAATTAATTTATTAAAGATACTAACACAAGTCTGTCTCATAATCTACCTTCCGTGGCCCTAAATTCCTCCTTTAATCTGACAGTCACCAGATTGTTTTTCATTCAAACACGTCTCTAAAAACTGTCCACTGCCTGGAATTCGCAGCATAGACTGGCCTCACTGTTGCAGCGGCCATCTTTAAGATGTCATTATACTGTTGTCTTCTCCATCCAAAACTGCCCTGTACATGGCAGAGGGCATAAGACTAGTTCCACACTTTGTGGACAAGCCCCTGGGTTTCTGCTAGGTGGTCTGGTGCTGGAGAGGGACATTATCTTGCTCAAGGAATGGCAGGGGAGGCGATGACAACAGACTCTGCCAGCATCGTGCAAGGTTGACCTAAGGGTCAGTGAGGTGCCAGGCTTCCTGGTCAATGCCCTGCAGTGTGGACTGTGGTCAGTGACCTTCTCCACTGCAACAGATTAAGTGCCACCATCGACAATTTGCGAACTCGCATTCACTCTATTTCTATTACTGCACCCGCCTCCAACCAAGACTCATGTTCTCCCATTCCCACTGCATGCAGCACTTTCTCTCGTTATGTCTCTAACCTATTTGCTGTCCCTGCCCCTAAGTCTGCCTGATGCCTGTGCTCGGAGAAAGTGAGGACTGCAGATGCTGGTGATCAGAGTCGAAAACTGTGGTGCTGAAAATGCACAGCTGGTCAGTCAGCTTCTGAGGAGCCGGAGAGTTGACGTTTCAACGAGAGGTTCATCATGAGAAATGTGGTGGAAGTCCAAGCGGCTCAAAGATAAATGGATGGGAGATGGGGCTCGGGTGAAGATAGTTGGAAAGGAAAATTTAGATAGATGTGGGGGTCATGGTGTAAAGTTGGAAAGTAGTTCAACCGATGTGGGAATGAACATGGATAGGTTGGACAGGTCAAGAGGGTGATGCTAACTTGGACGTTTTGATCCGGGATTGAAAGTTAGGGATTTTCGACTCCCCGCTTCCTCTTCTGCGTCACACTTAGCCCTTAAACATTGCCATTTATCTTCCCCACTATCAGCGCTCTCCAGGCACTTTCACATTCTGGAACAGAAAAATAAACTCGCTCCTCATATCTGCTAGAACCTTTCCCCCTTTTACTTGTGGCCCTCCACGTAGTTTGATATCTGTACCCTCATTAAAAGGGTAAATGGTTATCAGGGAGCTCCATAACCATTGATGTCCAATTTAAAGCAAATGACGTTTGTCCAATTTCTTCTCAGGGCTCACATTCTGCAAACCAGACAACATCCTTGTAAACGTTTTTCAAATCGTCTCCAACACCTCGGAGATTGTTTTACTGATCTGGTAATTTTCCTGTCCACAATATTACAAATATGGCCGAAATAAAGTTTTATGCAGCTGCAACACGACATGCCAATTTTTACACTTTGTGTTCTGATGGGTGTACGAAGTTATGCGATAGGCCTTCTTAACCACCCAATCCACCTGTATTGCCTATTTCAAGGAACTGTGGATCTGCTCGCCGAGCTACATTGTGTTCTTCCATTTACTGCATACCTCTCTCCTGTAGCTGACCTTTGAAATGCATTATCTCGCATTTGCTCAGATTATCTGACATCTGTCTTTTTTCCACCCAGGTCTCCAGCCGACATATATCCTGCTGTATTCTCTGGCAATCATTTTTATGATCCGCAGCACAGCGACACTATTCACAGATATCCAGTCACAAATACCCCTTCAAAACGCCTCTCTACGTTGATGAAACAGTTTTCTTTTCCCCCTGACTGACTAAATGCTGATCCCATTTGCCAATACCTTCTGTCTGCGCCTGCCGAAAGGAACCACATCAAGGGCCTTGCTAAGTCCTTCCCGCCAACATCCAGCCCCATGGCCTCATCAATCACCTTCGTCTCTTTCTTAAAACATTAAATCAAGTTTGTAAGACACGACCTTGCCAAACACAAGGCCGTGGTTCTTTCCGCTCATATGTCTACATGTTTTGCAAAATGAGAGTCAGTCCTATCACAAAGACTCTCGGACCACCCACGTAAGTCTCAGGAGCTGAAATTTCTTGGGTTATCTCTGTTGCCCTTCATCAACAAACAAGCAACATTAGCTGTGTTTCAGTTCTCTCGAACATCTCCTGCGACTGAAGAGACAGAAAAGCGTTTGCACGGGGCCCCAGCAATTTACACTCGCCTTTTCGTCAGTATTCTTGGGGATTTACTCATCATATCCCAGAGACGTGTCTACCTTCATGCTTTTCAAACCATCTCCTAATTTTTTTAACATCGAAATGTTCTGGAATATCAACATGTCCTTCTCTTGACTCAGTATCAAAGCATCCTTCGGCTTTGTGACTATCGATGCAAAGCAGTCCTTAAGGACTTAACCCACCTCCTCCAGCTCGACGCATTAATACCATCCTCTGTCATTGAATGGATCTACTCTTTCCCTGATTACCCTATTAAAACTGATAAACCGGTTTGGGATTTTCCTGAATTATGTTTGCTGAAGACATTTTATTGTGCCTTTTAGCTCACCGAACTACTTGTTTACATTTTTCCAGTTTTTATTTTAAGATTTTTTTGCGGCCTCCTACCTACTGTCTTCATTTTCCAAACTCTTAGATATGCTTGCTTTTTCTTTTTGACTGAGCTCACAATTGCTTTTGTCATCAAACGTTCGCAAATTTGCCATTCTTACCAACCTGTCTCGAATGCTAGATTTCATATTCCTTAATGCAACAACATCAAAAAGTGTCTGAATGGTTTCTCAGACAATTCTCCCAGATTCTCCCAGTAGTAGACTCACCGACGGTCAGGGCTTTTAACTGGTCAGTGAAAAAATGCTATGGATGAAAACAGAATGGTGTAGGACAGATATTTTTCAGATTGAATCCACTGGTCGGTGCAACATCGAGGGCCGATGAGGCAGTACTAAGCTCTAGCATTCTATCACTATAGCCCACTTGTGGAGGACCCTTTTACCATCAATTGAAATTTAAAATATACAAACCTTTTACATCTACATGTGATTTCTATTGTTTGCTTCTTATGTTCCATATTAAGCTGATTCTTTGTTCTCTGTGTTGGAAAGAAATCTGCTGAAGATTACTTCCTGTTTCTTGCCAGCATCATCTCACTCACACAGTTTCCTTTCCTATTTCATTTTCGATTTCACCGCTCCACATTCCACACACCCCTCAGCTTTCTATTGCATTGATCACCCACTGCCTGACGTAAGCTTTGCTGTTCTCTCTCTGTGTATTACTAGACATACAGTGAGCTCTGCATTTGGCAGCCAGACTATTTTTCCTTTGTGAGAACACATGTTCTCGGAGCCACTTTAATTTCCTCTCATAATGCCTGTCACTGCACTGATTCTGATTTATCTCTTCGTCCTGTTCACTTGAATAAAATCACTTCTTGCCTTAATAAAATTAGACAGAACCATACTAAGACTCCGTCTGTTAGTCCAGCGTTGTCCTCACCAGATTTGCATTTGAATCAAGTTAATTAGATCACTATTCCCTTAATATTGTCTTTTACTTTCCAGATGGCAGTGGTAATAAGCGTGGAAAGTGGCGCATGCACTGGGGAGTCAGCAGTTGAGTTACACACTGCTGAACTCCTGGTTCATGAAGTTTAGATAAGAGTGGTGATGGAAAAGCACAGTAGGTCAGTCAGCATCCGATGAGCACGAAAATCAACGTTTTGGGCAAAAGCCCTTCATGAGGATTCCTGATGAAGGGCTTTTTCCCGAAACGTGGATTGTGCTGCTCCTGGGATGCTGCCTGATCTGCTGTGCTTTTCCAGCGCCACGTTTATCTCAACTCTGGCTCCCAGCATCTGAAGTCCTCTCTTTTACCTCCTGGGACTTGAAGACAATGTCATTTATATGGTGATGCCAGAGTAATTTTTGACCATGATAGCACCCAGGATGCTGATTGACACCATGTTCAGATATGAGTGATGGCAATGTTTCCACACTGTAATGTAATCTAATCTAATACAATTGAAAATCAAAGTATAATGAGTTGATTCTTTAATGTCCTCTTTGTGAAATACTTCTTGTGGCTTGAACGTTACTTCTTTGGTTTTGAGACAAAACCTCGATATTTCCAAAACATGTTTCATTTAACATGTACTGTTCCAGGAATGGTATAATCGGTGAACATTCCCAGGTCTGACCTCATGATGGAGACGGGGTCATTGCAACAGTTGTAAATTGTTGAGCCGAGGACACTCTCTGTTCTGCAGAAGGGCTGCAGAACTGTTCTGCCTTGAGGTTCATTGTAATTAATCTCACTGCCCCTTTGGAATTTCGCTTTTTTTCACGAAGCTTGCAATGGGGTCAGGAGTTGAGTGAGCTTGATGGGACACTCACTGAACGTTAGTGAGCAAGTACTTGCTGATCGATCACATTATTGTTAACATCTTCCTTCACATTTAAATGGTACACATCCACCGATGGGTCAATGACTCGCTGCAATGCAAGTGACCTGTTTTTTGTCTACAGGACATATTTAGGCAATTTATCACATTGTTGGTAATTGTTAGTGTTGTTTCTGGAACAGCTTGGCTAGGACGGGAAAATCTCAGGACTTAAATCACAGTTTCCAGTATTTCCAGGCATTGCTTAACCCTGTGTGGCATGAAGCAAATTGACCGAAGATTGGACTGTGAGATGCTGGGGCCCATTCAAGGAGACTGAAATGGATCATCTGCTCAGCCCTTCTGTCTGAAGATTGTTGCGAATATAGATTTTTTTTCCTGATGTGCTGCTGTCCCCCATAATTGCAGATTTCATTTTTGGAGAGCAGCCTCGTCCTTCAATGTTTTTTCATTGAATCCGATAATTTACAAATAAATTAAATGGCAGAAATAGATCTGAACCTTCGATGGTGGGATCACGGAGCTTTGTCCATCACTTGCTGCCTACAGTATTCAGCATTGAAGACATTCTGTTTGGTTGGTGAAGACAACAGCTTCCCCAGGTTGTCCCTTCATGTCTAGGTCTGCCTACTGCTGCTACTCACATGTCCTTCTGCTCATTGAACAAAGGCGAATCCCTGGATTAATGCTACCGATGGAGTAGGAGGTACGTCGGGTCATGAGATTACAGTCTGAATGATTTGCAGACTATGACTTTGTTGCTGCCCGTGGCCCACTGCCCCTCATGGACACCTCGTCGAATGTTGCCCGATCTATTTGAAGTCTGTCCCATTCACCACACAGGTTGCTACATAAAATGTTGGGAAGGGTCGAACAGATGTAAAGATGCCCATTACTCCCACAAAGATTGTGCATTGCACATCAAATGGAGAAGTGTATCTGCAGCTGCCAGATTGATGACGATGCGGTCAATTATATGTTTCCATTTATTGGTTTCCTCATAACCTGTGAGAGAGGAGGCGAGCAGCCACAGAATCAAGCATTAATGCTGGGCACTATATTAACTGTTCTCAATGATCTGCCCCCCTCTGCCTGGCTGTGTCTTGTCAGTCGGACAGAACTTACCAGAGAGGATGTTATGCTGCTTGATACATAGCCCTGCTCAACGAATCCTGTTTTACTGTTACTGTCTGCATTTTGCTTGATTAGTCTCTGTGAAATATATGGCAGTATACCTTTGCATACTATTCAATGAAGAGTTAATATCACTTTATTTCTTAAAAATATAACACAAACCAAACAACATTGTCTTTCAGTTAAAAACTATTGAAATGAACATTAATTAAACTACCAGAGTACAAACCGAAACATTGCACAATTCAGTGACTGTAGGAAACAGCTGATTCATGTTCAGGTCAGTGAACGCACCATCTTGTAGTCAGCAAAACTGTTGAAAATGTCTTTGTAAAATGGTGGAATTGAGACACGGTACTCCTCTGCCGCACCACTGTCTCTAACACACTTGCCATCTCCAAAATCTAACCGGAGAGCTTCCGAACTGGAACTGGACAGTTATTCACGTGTTTGTCACAACAGATAAGTTGGAGACATACCTGAACATCAGGAAATATGTGTGGGCTGGACTCGCCGAAGGACTAGCATAGGGCTGTGTGTTGGTCTAAACACAGTACAACATTTGTAAAATCCCATCTGACAGCAAACATGTCCTGCAAGTTTATCTCTTCTGTTATGCCACTTGAACTTTAATTCTGCACATTGAACCCGATCCTGAATGAATGTGTTATGAATGTGATGGATATCTGCAGCATTTGGTAATTACATTGTCTCCTTCATAAAACATATCTTGTGTATGTCAGTTTCACAACATCAGAATTGAAGCAGAATTGTGGAACTCTACTGTTGTCAGCATGGTCCTACCCCAAACTCGTTGTGTGCGACTAAGTAGTATCATTTGTAGAATTGTTCTGATAATTAACAGCAAAGTCTCTTTCCACAAGATCCCTAATTTGAATTGTTCAATAGACACCAATGTCACTCATTTACTCGGTTAACGTTCATGACTCAATATGATGAAAAAAGTGCACAAATGAGAGTAAAGGGTTTTGAAATAAGTCAAGTTACCACACCCAAGGACTAATTAGTGTTAAGTGTTTTCTGTATTGAAAAATAAATCTGCTGAAGGTTGCTTTTTGTTGCTTGCGATCATCATTGAACTCACGCTGATTGTTTTCTCTTTTTTTGTGGATTTCACCCCTCCACATTTCTCACACCACTCAGCTTTCTGTTGCATTGCGTTCCCACTGTCTGACATAAGCTTTTCAGTTCTCTCTCTGTGCTTATGGACACCCGGTGAGCTCTGTGTTCAGCCGCACGACCATTTTTACTTTGTGAGAACAGACCTTCTGTGAACAAATTTAATCCCTTCTCAGAATGTCTGCCCCTGCTCTGATTCTGATTGATCTTCTCGTTCTTGTTTCCTTTTCCCTTGAATGAAATCCCATTTCAGCTTGATGAAATTAGGCAGGTCTATGCTAAGACTCCATTTCTTGTTCTACATTTGTCTGTTACAATCTTTATGTTAGAATCGAATTAAATTGATCACTATTCCCGAAATACTGTCCATTATCTTCCAGATGGCAGTGGTAATGAGCGTGGAACAGGCTGCCTAACGAATGCCATGGCACTCACACCTGTTGCTGAGTGACGGGAGTGGAGGGAGGGAGTGATTGTGGATGGGTACCATTCAAGTCGGCTGCATCGTCATTAATCGTTCAAACTCTTTGAGTACTGTTGGAGCTGAACTCATTCAGACAAGTGGAGATTATTCCATCATATTCCTGACTTGAACGTCGGAGATAATGTACAGAGTTTAGCACGACAGGAGAAAAGTTACGAGGTGCAGGATTCATATCTTCTGATCTGATGTTCTTACCATCGCAGTTGTTTCATCTTGGATAAACCTGCGAATTCTGGTGTCAATGGAATAAGAAATGGCAAAATCTTTGGGTGGTGAAAGGCAAAGATGAGATGTTTTATGGTGGTCATTGTCTAATAATTGGGTGGCACAAATTTTACTTGTCACTTGTTAGCCCAAGCCTGACTGTTGTCCAAGACTTGCTGCATTTGACTGATCTTGTGATATGAGGAATTGAAAACATAAACTCATGAGAAAACGTATGTTTATCTGAATGGCTGAAGGAACGAGCTTGCAGATAGCTGTTTTTGCAAAGTGCCTGCTGCCTTTTGTCTCCTGGATGGCAGTGGGTTTGGAAGATGTTGGTGCAGTGAATCTTGTAGTGAGTGCGCACTGCTACCACTGAGGGAATTTCTGTTCGTGAAAGCAAGAGCAAGTAAATCTGCTGCTTTTGTCCTGGGTTATTCCTGAGTTGCAATCTATCAAAGGCTTTGGAAAGTCACCAGCTGAATGACTCACTGCCGAACTCCTGGCTACTGATCTACTCTTGAAGACAGTGTCATTTATATGACGATGCCAGGGTAATTTGTGATCATGATAGGACACCGGATACTGATTGATACTACGTTCAGATATCAGTTTTGGTAATGTTTTTGAAAATCAAAGATGAAGTATTTGATTCTTTATTGTATTATTTATTTAAAGCTTTTTGTGGCTTGGGAATTACTGGATATTTGCCTGAAAAAAATCTGGATAGTTCCCAAGTCTTATTGCATTGAATACAGCCTATTCCAGGAATGGTATAATCAGTAAACATTCCCAAGTCGAACTTTAAGATGGAGAGATGGTCATAGTTGAAGATGCTTGAGCCTCAGACACTATTACCCGCGAAAGAGCTGCAGAATACTTCTGGGTTTCGACATACCCACATTGAAAACAATCAGCTTTGTTGCTGGTGAGTATTCCAACCCAGAGAGTACTTCCGCTCGATTCTGATGATCTACAATTTAACTCAGCCTCCTAAAATTTTACTCAGGTACCATTTAACGACTGTAAATTGGTGCTTGATGTTCAGAGTTATTAGTCTCATTGAAATTTACCTATTTTGAACTTAGATTACAATGGTGTCAGGATTTGAGTGAGCTTGGTGGGACACGAACTGAACGTCAATGAATAGGTTATTGCTGATCGATCACATGATTATTTCCAACTTCCTTCACATTTACACTGATGTCTCAGTGACTCGCTAAATGCAAGTGCCGTGTTTGATTTGTTCTGTACAGGAAATACTTAGGCAAGTTATCACATGTTTGGTACATATCGGTGTTCTTGCTTGATTGGAACAGCGTGATTGGAAATATGGCGCGCTCTTGACTTGAATCACTGTTTCCAGTGTTTCGAGACATTTCTTATGGTGTGTGGAGTGAATCAATTTGACTGAAAATTGGGGTTTATGATTCTGGGGCCATTGAAGAAGTCTGAAATGGATCATCTGCTCAGCGTTTCTGGCTGAAGATTATTACAAATGCAGCGTCTTTACTTTTTCGCTGGTGTGCTGCACTCCCCCAAAACTGCGGATTTCGCTTTTGGAGAGCAGCCACCAACTTCAATGTTCTCTTTCATTGTATCCCATCTTTTATTACTAACTATGGCATGACCGCAGAGATCGATCTGATGATTGATGGAAGGATCACTGCAGGATCATCAAGATGATAATTAACTGACACAGACATGCTGGTGGACAGTTTAATAACTGAGTTGGGTAATGACTTAATTCAGAATACAGTGTAGAAGTCTGTGGAATATACAATGGAGGAACGGAATGAACGACACCTTGTCGGGTGCAATCAAAAGACCAAGGTGTCAGTCACAGACGGCACAGGGAAGGCTCCTTGGTTGACTGGAACAAAAGTAAAAAGCACTTTGGACCCGGCAAAGTCATCCTTCTTAACGCCTCGGGGTCGGTAAAGAATTGGGAGGCCTGTCCTACAGGTCTCCTTTAAACCGTTCCTCTTCGTGCCTCTGCACTGGTTGACGATATAACGGGTAGAAAGAAAACGGTTGGGGTTGGTTCAGAGCAGCCATCTCAGCTCCAGAATAGACCTGCAGCAGTTTCCTGGGGGAGGTGTTTTTGGGTGAGCCTGTCGATCAGAAGTGGAAAGCTTAGGCATCGTACTTCTACGGGATGACAGTGTTGTTCTCTCATTAGACATAGTCGACTGGTGGTAGTTTAACTGGACAGTCATCAAACCTCAAATAAGGAAGAGGTTGAGTAGGAAAGTCGTTTACAGTCACCTCAGTCAGTATGGAAATTTAAATAACACTGTTGGCATTAATCTGCATTGCAAACTAGCTATCCAACTGATTGAGCTAACCGAGTTACGCACTTCGCTCCTTAGTGTAGAACTTTGAATATTAATCTATTATGATATGTTGCAACATGGTTTTGAAACAAGTGGAACTTGACGCAATCTTCCTCGCTCATATAGAGGGACATTTTCATTGAGCCCTTTCACTTAATAAGAACTAGTTCTTGTGTGTGGTAACTCATCATCTCAAAACCACTTGCTGTGATTTGTACATTGTTTTCATCATGTTGAGTCACGAAAGTAAACTGAATAGATGGGTGGATTTTCTGCTGATTGAAAAATCGAAAAGTACGGACTATCCAAGGATGTCTGTCCTTCTGTAAAGATACTTTGCTGTTAAGATTAGATTAGATTCCCAAATGTGCGGAATCAGGCCCTCGGCAATAGCACGATTATCTCCTCCAGACTTCACTCCCGCTTATTTCTGTAACTTTGGCCAAAATATGCACTTTTCCAAAATTCTGTCATCACCACTTTCCGTGTTCCATACTTCTGTCAGTAAAATGCTCTTCATTCAATTCCATTTTGTATTTCCTCCAGTCCGTTCAAACCTCCCTATCTCTGTAATCTACTTCAGCAACTGCAACAATTACCTATCCATTTAATCTTCACCAGCACCTAAACCCATCCCTATCCCTCAAACATTGTCCAGCACCTACACGCTCTCCCTGCCTCTGTAACCTTCTCCAGCACCCACACCCAATCCCTAACCCTGTAACATTCTCAGGCAACTCCAGGCAATCCCTATCCCTATAAAATTTTCCAATAATTACACACCCTCTCCCCCTTTCGAGGTAACATTCTCCAGCACCTACATCCCACAATCTAATGGAATATTCTATCGCACATGCACCCCTTCCAACGCTGTATCATTCTCCAGTATCTACACTACTCCCTATCCTTGTAATATTTTCCAGTACCAACACCACTCTCTGTCCCTGTAGCATTCTCCATCACCGACATCCCCCCTTAAGCATCTAAAATGCCGCAATACCGAATCCATTTCTTATACCTCGAACATTCTCCAGCACATTCAACCCTCGCTACCCCTTTAACATCCTCCTGCACTCACTCTCAGTACCTGATACTTCCCTTGCTCCTGCATTTTGACCTCCGTATGTCACATTCTTCAGCACTTATGTATGTAACATTCTCCAACCCGTTCAGAACTCCGCATCTCTACCACACTCTCCAATATCTACACCCAAACCCGTCACTGTAATCTTCTGCAGCCGGTGCGCCAACTCACTATTCCTTGAACATTCTCCAGTATCTGTAACCTAATCCCTATCTTTGTAAACTTCTCGAGCAACAACACACGCTCTCTATCCCTGTAGCATTCTCTAACACCTTCACCCACTCCATAATTCTGTAAGATTCTCAAGCACCCACAATGATCACCTGTCCCTATACCGTGCTGTAGCACCGAATGCTACTCACGACCACTGCAAAATTCTCTGACACCGATACCCACTAGCAATCCTTGGACCATTCTCAAGCACCATCACCAACTCCTTACTCCTGGAACAATCGTAAGCCCTCGCATCCGACCCCGATCTTTGCAACCTTCTCATCCACCTGCACTCTTCCATATTCCTGTTACGTTATCTAACACTTACATCACTCCATATTCCTCCAACGTCTCCAGCACCGAAACAGACGCCCTCGTCCTGTCACATTGTGTCACATTCACACACGTCTATCTGTCCAAACTTTTCCAGCAACGACACTCACTCCCTATTCCTGTAACATTCCGAAGAACCATTTCCCCACTCCCTATCCCTGTAATGTTCTCCAGCACCTGTGCTAACACTACATCCATGTCATATTCTCCAGCACGGATAGTCACAGCATATTGGTATTATTCTGTTCAGCGTCGACGCACCCCGGATTCTACACATAATCATTCTCTGGCATCTACACCGCTCCCTACCCTTGAAACATTCTCCAGCACCCACACCCACTCGCTATCCTTGGAACCTTCTCCAACCACGACACCCTCCCTTTTCCAGTCACATTCTCTAGAGCCTGCAACTCTCCAATTCCCTGTAACATTCTGCAGCAACGACACCCTTCCCCATTTCTTGAACTTCCCCAGGACTTCCACCACGCCCTATCCATGTGACATCTCCAGGCCCTATAAGGATGCACAATTCCTCGTTTCTTTTTCACACCCTCACCCATTTCTTCTCCCAAAAACATTCTGCAACAGCAACAAACGTCCCTATCCCTCGTGCAGTCTCCAGAAATAACCCTAGCACTATCTCTGTAACATTATCCAGGACGTACACACGCTCCCTATTCCTGCAATACAGGGAAACTGATTCCACACTACCCGTGTAACTTTGTCAGACACCTAATCACATGCCAGATCCCTGTTACGTTTCCTAGAAACTACAAATCTCCCTATCGCTGTACCAACACACACCCCTTGTCCATTTTACATTGTCCAGCATCTCTGCAACTTCCTATCCATGTAACATTCTCCGGCACCTCCACCCCTTGATATCCTTGTAACATTCTCCAGCCCCGTGATATCACCTTATCCCGGTCACTTACTTCAAAACCTGTACACATCCCCAACGGCACCATTCAATATTATTGTTCGCTCTCCAACCGTCCCACTTACTATTGGCATAACATTGTCTGGCACCTTCACTTACTCCCTGTCACTGTGACATTCTCTGGCATCTACACTTCCCCATACCTGGAATATTCACCAGCACCTACAGTATTCCGTGTACATTTAACATCTCCAAACTCTACACTCACTCTGCATTTCTATAAAACTCTGGCGCAACTACACCTCCCTCTATCCGTGTAACAACGCCCAGCCCCTGTACCACTCCATGGAAAATTCTCCAACAGCGACTCTACTACCTATTGCTGTAGCATTATCCAATGCCTACGCCCAATGCCGATTCCGATAACTTTCGCCAGCCCCTACACTAATCCCTATCCCTGTTACATTCTCCAGCACCAACACCCAATCCGTGGCCATGTTACATTCTCCTACACTGACACTCCTCCATTTCAATGTAACGTTGTTGAGCACCTACGTCCATTCCTTATCACTGCAACATTCTCCCGCACGAACGCCAACTCCTCTCCATGTCACAATATCCAGCACCTCCATACTTCACTATCCCTGATACATTTTCCAACACCTACACCCACTCCTTGTCCCTGAAACATTCTTAAGTGCCGACACCCGCTCTCCGCCCATGTCACTTTCCTCAACACCTGCACCTAATCTCTACTCCAGAAACATTCTCGAGTACTAATACCCGCTCTCTGTTCATGTCGCACTCTCCAGCACCTGAATCCCTCCCTATCCTATAACATTTTTCAGCACCTATAACCACTCTTAATTCCTGACCCTTCTCCAGCACCTGAAACCATTGCCTATCTCTGTAACGTTCTCCAGCACCCACAGTCACTCCCTGTACCTGTCACATTGTGAAGCACCTGCACCAACTCACTACCATAACCATATTCTCCAGCACGCACACCCACTCGCTCGACCTGTAACACTCTCTCGGAATTATAATCAATCCCTCTTCGGGCAGCATGCTCCAGCGACGACACGAGTCCCGATCCCTGGAACATTCTGAAAAATCTACACCCACTCCATAGCCCTGTTGTCTTCTGTAGCACCCAAACAATGACTCTCCCTGTCAGTTTCTCCAACATTTCCACCGCTGTAACCTTCTCCGGAGCGTATTCCCCACGCAATCCTTGCAACATTCTCCAGCCGCTACACTTCCTCGAAATCCTGCGACATTCTCCAGCACCTAACCCCACCACATCCCTGAAACATTCACCGTTACCTACCCCCTCCATTTTCCTGTAACATTCTTCAGCAGCGGCACACCACCCAACATCTGTAATATTCTCCTGCACCTAAAACTACTCCAAAATCCCTGAAACATTCAGCAGCAATAATGTTCCTTCATAACCCTTTAAAATTCTCCATCAACTGCAACCATTACCTTTCCCCGTTACATCCTCCAGCACGTCCATGCAGCCCTTTCCCTATAACATTCTCCATGGCCTAAAACATTTGCTATCCCTGTAACATCTCGAACACTGCAACAAATCCCTATCCCAATAACTTGTCCAATACCTTGAAACAGTCCCTGCAGCATTTTTCAGCAGCAACCTTCACTCCCAATCCGTGTAACCTTGTGCAGTAAGTACAGCCCAACATTTCCCTGTCACATTCTCCAGCACCGAATTCTGTTCATGTCTCTGTAACAGTTTGCAACACTACTTTCACTCCCTATCCATCCCACGTTCTCCAGTCCCTGCAAATCTCTGTATTACTTAAACATTATCCAACATCCACACCCATACCCTATTCAAGTATCCTTCCCCTTCACCTGGGCCCATCGTCTATCCCTGCAACATCCTCTGGCAAACATGCTCACTCTCTCTCCTTGCACAATTCTCCAGCACCTAAACACACGCCCTATCCATGTGATTTGCACCAGCATGGACACATCTCCCATTCCCTGTGACTTTCTCCAGCCCCGACAATTACTGACTCTCCGTGACATTTTCCAACAACTGAAAATCCATCCTCAAAGTGTAACTTTCTCCAGTCCCTATAGCCCTCGCTATTCTGTAAGCTTCTCCAACAACTATTCCCCCACAACGTGCTGTGACCTTCTCCAACCTCGACCGCCCACACTACACCTGAAAAATTCTGCGGCACCTACACCCAATGCCTATCTCGAGATATTCTCCAGCCCCTTCACATCCGCCCTATTCTACGAACTCTCCAGCACCTACACCCTCACAATCTATGTGAGCTTCTCCAGCTCTGTCAACCCTCGCTAGCCCTGGAACATTGTCAAGCTAATGCACCCACTGCTTATTTCTAAATTTACTAGCCCCGACATGAACTCCATATTCATGTAAACTTCTTCAGCCCTGGCACATACTCCCTGTTGGGAATTCACAATCACGCTCACGTTTTCGTACTCCTGGAGTATTCTCCAGCCCCGAGGCACAATCTCAATCACAATAACAATCTCCAGCATCTACACGCACTCGCTGTCCCTGAAAGATTTTCCAGAAACCTACTCGCATCCCTATCCCATTAACATTCTCCAGCAAGAACACCCCTCCTTATTGCTGTTTACGTCGCCAGCACATACACACCTCACTATGTCCGTTATGTTTTCCAGCTCCTGCCCAACTCTGTATTCTTGTAACATTCTCCAGCCTGAAAAACCCTCCCTTGCTCAATGACATCCTCCACCACCTGCACCCTTCCCTGTGCCTGTAACATTCTTACAAGCTTAAACCCGTCCCCAACCCTGTAACATTCTCCAGGGCCCAAATCCCTCCCAATCCACTTACCATTTCGAGCCGCACCGCCCACACACTCACTATCCCTGCCACACTCTGCAGCACCGACACGCGTCCGTATTCTTTTCATATTCTCCAGCACCTAGGCACCGCCCTAGTCATGTAACAGTCCCCAGCACCGACTCCCACTCTCTGTTCCCATAACATTCTCCAGCACTATACCTCTTCCTATCCCGGTAACCATCACCAGCACCTACATCCGCTGCTTATTCCTGTCAGCCTGTCCAACCCGACATGCCTCATCCTCTATCCGTGATGCTTCTCTGACACCTGCGCAGCGCTCTATGCCAAAAACATTCTCCAGCACTTCCACTCACTCCCTATCGTTGTAATCTCCTGCAGACATGACAATCCTCTCTCTTCTGGTCAGACTCTCCAGTTTCTGAACCTCTCCCAGTCGTTGGAACATTCTGCAGCACCAACTACATTCCCTATCCCTCAAATGTTCTCCAGCAACAACTCACCTCACTATACGTGGAAAATTGTCAAGCACCAAGAGCCATTCCCAATCCCTGTCTCGTTTGCCGCACCTACACATCTGCCTATCGCTGTATTGTTCTCCAGAACGTGCACACATTGCCCATCATTCTCCATTTTCCAGCACCGACACCAATCCCTATCCATGTAACAGTGTCGAGCACCTCAATCTCTCGATATCCGTTTATCATTCTCCAACACCTGCACCGTTCTCTGCCCCTGTAACATTCTCCAGCACCTCCAGCCGTTACTATCCCTGTAACCTCTCCAGCCCCGCCACCTCACCTTGTCCGGTAACGTTCTGTGACTCCGAAACCCTCCCCGATCTCTCATAACTTCTCCAGCCCCTGTACCACACATTTTCCTGTAACATCTCCAAACTGTACAACAAATTCCTATTGATGTATATTCTCCAGCTCCTTCACTCGTCCCCTGTCAATGTGTCATTGTTCACCATCTACACCCCGTCTATAGCTGTAACATTCACCAGCATCTATGCCACACTGTATCCATTTAACATCACTGAACCCTACACACACTCCAAATTACTGCGAAATTTTGCCACACCTAAGCTCTCGCTATTCATGCAACATTGTGCAGCACCTAAACCAGATCGTATCCTTGTACTATTCTCCATCACCTACACTGTTGCTTATCGCTGTAATGTTCACCACACGCACCCACTCCATTTTCCTGTAACATTTTCTGGCAGGTACGTGCACTCCATTTTCCTGTAACATTCTACTGCATCTACCCACACTCCTGATCACTGGGACATTCTCCAGCGCCTACAGCCACTTCCTATTCCTGCAATTCTTTCCAAACACGACATACTCCATCCTCTGTCCATGATCATTCTCTCGCACGTGCAACGCTCCCTTTCTGTGAAACATTCTCCAGCACCTACACCCTCTCCCAATCTTTGTAACATTCCCCAGCCATGACAGCCGTCCTCTGTCTGTCACATTCTCCAGCACCTGCACTTCTCCCACTCACTGTCACATTCTACAGCACCTCCATCCCGCCCCATTCCTGTAACCTTCTCAAGCACTTCACCTTACCCTTTCCCTGCAACATTCTCCAACACCTGCATCCCTCCCTTTTCATGGGACACTTCCCGCCTCTCCAGCGACTCACTATCCCTGTTAATTTGTAACGCACCTTCGCCCACTGCCTTTCCCTGTATCATTCTGCTGCACCAACAAGCGTACCACTGCCTCTAAAATTCGACAGCAACACTGCCCATCTCTGTAACATTGTCCAGGACGTACATACATTCCCTTTCCCTGTAATATTCTACTGCACCTACTACCATTCCCGTTCCCTGTTACATTTTCCAGGATCTACACATCACCTTATCGTGGTACCACTCTCCAGAACCTACAGATATTTTCTATCACTTTTACATTCTCCAACTGCTTCATCTCTCCTTATCCATGTAACATTATTCAGCGACTTCATCTCTCTATATCCCTGTTGCATTCTCCAGCACCCCGACTCCATGTTATAACGGGAACATTCTCCAGCCCCGCCACCTCGCCTTATCGCGGTCGTGTTCTCCAACACGTAATCCACCCATATCCCTGTAAACAACTAGCTAAACTGCATCACTCACGATTCATGTTCGATCAGCAAACTGTCCAACCACTGCAGATTGCTTTAACACTGTCCAACCACTGCACATTGCTTTAACACTGTCTAGCACCTTCACCGACCCCCTGCCTGTAACATCCTCCAACATCGATACGCCCTCTATAACTGCAACTTTCAGCAACACCTACACCACACCGTCAACATTTGACATCTCCAAACCATACAGTCATTTCATATCCTGCCGCAAAACTCTACTGCAACTAAATCTCTTTCTATCCTTGTAACATTGCACAGCACGTTTACCACTCCATATTATTGTAACATTCTCCAGCAACTACACTGCTGCCTATTGCTGCAACATTCTCCATACCTACACGCACTCCCTATTCCTACAACATTCTCAAGAACATTCACCCACTCCCTATCCCTATAACGTTCTCCAGCAACTGCACACATTACCAATCTCTACAACATTCTCTCGCACCCAAATACGCTGCCGTGTCTGTGACATTCTCCAGCACATAAAGCCACTCCCTATTCCTGCAATCCTCTCCAGCTCCGTCACACCTCACCCCCTATTTGTGAAACTTTCTCCATCACCTCACCCGATCCCTTTACCTGTGATATTCTCCAGGAGCTTCACCCACTCACTGTTGCTGTAATATTCTCCAGCGCCACCAACCTTTCCTTTCCATGTGACATTCTAAAGCACCAACAACGTTCCACATCCCTGTGATATTCTCCAGAACAATCTCCCCTCACTATCACTGTAACAGTCGCCAGCCCCTCCATCTCTCCCTATCCGTCACGTTCTACAATACAAACACAACCCCCGATCCCTGTTACCTTCTGCACCACCTACATAACACCCTTCCCTGTCATTGTAATATTCTGGAGCACCTACTCAGTTTCCTATACTCTTCTCCACGTGCACCCTTCCCTATCCGTTCAACATTCTCCAGCACCTTATCTCCTGCCTCTTCCTGTAACATTGTCCAGCACTTTCACCCATTGCCTATCCCCGTAACATTCTCCAGCACCTGCATTCCTCGTTAACCCTGTAAGCCTCTCCAGCTCCTATACACCTCCATATCAAAAGTAATGTCTCCAGAACCTACATTAACTCCATTATCCCGCACCTCCACCCCTCACTATCCCGATAAACTTTTTCACCACGTTCACCCCTCCGTAACCTGCCACTTTATCAAAGACCTACACTTATGTCCCATCCCTGTGCCCCCTATCGTGCACCAACACCCATCCCTTTCCCTGTAACATTCTGAACATCCAACACCCTTTCTCTGTTCCGTAACATTCTCTCGCACCGACACCTCTGGGTTTCAGTGTAACCTTCTCCATCAAATACACGTCTCCATATCCCTGTAAAATTTCTATCCTTTACGTTCACTCCATTTTCCTGTAACATTGTCCAGCACCATTACGCACTCCCTGTCCCTGTGACAATATCCTTCGAATCAACTAACTCCTCATATTTTTGCCCTTGTTCAGCACGTACACCTCACCACTTCTCTGAAACGTTCCGCATCACCTACATCTTTCACGATCCACGTAACATTCTCCCACACCTACTCCCACCCTATATCCCTGTAACATTCTCGAGCATCAGCACTGATCCCTGTCCCGCTAACATTCTCCAGTATCTACGCACCTCACTGACCCTGTCACCTTCCCCAGCCACAATACCACTCCCTATCCACTGTCACTTTATCCAACTCCTCCAGCCTTCCCAATCCCTGTAAACCTCTCTACCAGTCTCTATAAGAGTACGATCTCCAAACCATGCAACCATTCATTTCTGTTGCAAATTGTCCAGCACCTTCACCCACTCCCTGTCACTGTAACATGCTCCAACACCTACACCCCTCTCGGTTCCTGGACACGTCTACACCACCCTCACCACTCTCGATCCCTGCAGCTTTTCTTTCAGCCCCTACATCCCTCTGTATTCCTGTAACTTTCTGAAGCACCTACACTCCTCCCTATCACAGTAATAATCTTCAGCACCTACATCACACTCTGTTAGCGTAACCTTCTCCAGGCCTTCACCCACTGCTTAACCATGTAACATAATCGAACAACTAATTGCCTCCCTATCTCATTAAGCTTCCAACCAGTACAACTACTCGCTTATCCTGTAACATTGGCCATCTCGATTACCCACTCCGTATTCCTGTCCCATTTGCCAGCACCTACTCCCATGCCTATCCCAGTAACATTCACCAGAAAATGCACCATATCCAATCCATGTAACTAGTCTAATTCAATGTTCCTGTAACATTCTCCAGCACCGATACCAGTCCCTAACCCTGTAACATTCTCCAGCACCGATACCAGTCGCTAACCCTGTAACATTCTCCAGCACCTATACCAGTCCCTCACCCTGTAACATTCGGAAGCACCTATACCAGTCCCTAACCCTGTAACATTCTCCAGTACCTCTTCCAGTCCCTAACCCTGTAACATTCTCCAGCACCGATACCAGTCCCTAACCCTGTAACATTCTCCAGCACCGATACCAGTCCCTAACCCTGTAACATTCTCCAGCACCGACACCAGTCCCTCACCCTGTAACATTCTCCAGCACCTCTACCAGTCCCTAACCCTGTAACATGCTCCAGCACCTCTACCAGTCCCTAAACCTGTAACATTCTCCAGCACCGACACCAGTCCCTCACCCTGTAACATTCGGAAGCACCTCTACCAGTCCCTAAACCTGTAACATTCTCCAGCACCTATACCAGTCCCTCACCCTGTAACATTCTCCAGCACCGATACCAGTCCCTAACCCTGTAACATTCTCCAGCACCGATACCAGTCCCTAACCCTGTAACATTCCCCAGCACCTATACCAGTCCCTCACCCTGTAACATTCTCCAGCACCTCTACCAGTCCCTAACCCTGTAACATTCTCCAGCACCTATACCAGTCCCTAACCCTGTAACATTCGACAGCACCTTCACTTGTCCTTATAGCTTCAATCGTCTCATGTTCCGACACAAATATTTATTTCTGTAAAATTCTCCAGCAACTACTCCATTAATTATTGGTGCAACATTCTGCAAAACCTACACGTCCTCCCTATCCTGTGACATTCTCCATCACTTGCAACCATCCCTATCCCCGGAAACTTCTCCAGACGCTAAACCCATCGCTTTTCCGGTAACCTTCTCCAGCACTACCATGCAGTCCCTATTCGTGTAACATTCTCCATCCATCCCTTACATACATTCCCTATCTCTTTAACACTCTCCAGCGCTGGAACACCTCCACATCCCTCCAACAGTCACCAGCACCTATACACGATCCGATCCCTGTAACATCTCCAGCCTCCTCATGCAATCCCTATCCCTGTAAAATGTGTCCAGCACTTTCACGGAAATCTTGTCCCTGTAAAGTTTTTCATCACCTTCAGCAACTCCCAATCCCTGTCACATTGTTCCAAAAGTACACACCACGACGTCCCTGTTAAATTATCCAGAACCCACATCACTCCCTATCCGTGCAATATTACTCAGTACCTACTTCCGAGCTTGTGAGGACTGGAATAGGAGGATAGTTCAGATGAATGCATGGCTGAGAAGCTGGTGTATGCGAGAAGGATTCACATTTTTGGGTCATTGGAATCTCTTTTCGTGTAGAAGTAAACTGTAGAAGAAAGATGGATTGCACCTAAATTGGAAGAGGTCTAATATACTGGCAGGGACATTCGTGAGACCTGCCCGGGAGGATTTAAACTAGTAAGGAAGGGGGGTGGGGGGTGGTGAGGGTGGATCCAGGGAGATAGTGGGGAAAGAGATCAATCTGAGACTGTTGAGAACAGAAGCGAATCAAAGAGTCAGGGCAGGCAGGGATAAGTTAGGACTAATAAATTAAATTGCATTTATGTCAATGCAAGGGACCTAACGGGGAAGGCAGATGAACTCAGGGTATCGTTAAGAACATGGGACTGGGATATCACAGCAATTACAGAAACATAGCTCAGGAATGAGCAAGACTTGCAGCTTAACGTTCCAGGATAAAAATGCTACAGGAAGGATCGAAGATGATGCAAGTGAGGAAGCGCAGAGGCATTTTCGAAAAGAGATCGCATTACAGCTGTGCTGTTGGGGAATATTCCTGGAAATACATTCAAGGGATGGCTGGAAAGTGGGAAGCCGTCAGGAATGAGGTAACGAGAATACTGAGAAAGTATATTCCTGTTACGGTGAAAGGAAAGGTTGTTAGGTATAAGGAATGCTGGATAACTAAAGAAATTGATGGTTTGGTTCCGAAAAAGAAGGACGTTTATGTAAGGTTTAGACAGGATAGATCAAGTGAATCCTGAGAAGAGTTTAAACGCAGTCGGAGTGTACTTAAGAGGGAAGTCAGGAGGGCGAAAAGGATACACGACTTAGCTTTGGCAAATACAATTAAGGTGTATTCAAAGGTATTTTACAAATATATTAAGGACAAAAGGGTAACTAGGGAGAGAATAGAGCCCCTCAAGGATCAGCAAGGCGGCCATTGTGTGTAGCCTCAGAAAATGGGGGAGGTATTAAACGAGTTCTTTGCTTCAGCATTTATGTTGGGAAAGGATATGGAAAATGTACAATGTTGGAAAATAAACGGTGACACCTTGCAAATTGCCTCTATTACAGAGGAGGGAGTGTTGGATGTCTTCAATCGCAACACGGTGGATAAATTCCCAGGACCAGATAAGGTGTAGCCTAGAACCCTGTGGGAAGGTAAAGAAGTCATTGCTGGGCCATTTGCTGAGATATGTGTACCATCGATAGTCACAGGTAAAGTTCCAGAAGACGGCAGGTTGGCTAACGTGGTGCCACTGTTTAAGAAGTGTGGTAAGGACTATCCAGAGAATTATAGGCCAGTGAACCTAACGTCGGTGGTGGGCAAGAATCCTGAGGGACAGGATATACATGTATTTGGAAAGGCAAGAACTGGTGAGGGATAGACAACATGGCTTTGAGCGTGAGGAATCATGTCTAACAAACTTGATTTAACTTTTTGAAGAAGCAATAAAGAGATTGATGAGGTCAGAGCGATAGATGTGATCGAGATGGACTTCAGCAAGGCGTTCGAAAATGTTCCTCTGGGAGACTGGTTAGCAAGGTTATATCTCACGGAATACAGGAAGAACTAGCCACTTGGATACATAACTGGGTCAAAGATAGAAGAGAGAAGGTGGTGGTGGATAGGTGTTTTTCAGACTGGAGACATGTGACCAATGAGGTGCCGAAAGCATCGGTGCTGGGTGATACCTTTTGTCATTTACATAAATAATTTGGATGCATGCAGAAGAGGAAAAGTTAGTGAGTTTGCAGATGACACAAAAATTGGAGGTGTCGTGGACAGCGAAGAAAGTTACCTCAGGTTACAACAGGATGTTGACCAGATGGGCCAATGGGCTGAGAAGTGGCAGATGGAGTTTAAATCAGACAAATGCGAGATGCTGCATTTTGGGAAAGGAAATCTTAGCAGGATGTATACACTTAATAGTAAGGTCTGAGGGAATGTTACTTAACAAAGTGACCTTGGAGTGTATGTTCTTAGCTCCTTGAAAGTGGAGTCGCAGGTAGATAGGGTAATGATGAAGGCGTTTGGTAGGCTTTCTTTTATTGGACAGAGTGCTGAATCCAGGAGTTGGCTGGTCATGTTGCGGCTGTTCAGGATATTGGTTTGGTCACTGTTGGAATATTGCATGCAATTCTGTTCTCCATCACATTGGAAATATGTTGTAAGACTTGAAAGGGTTCAGAAAAGATTTAGAAGGTTGTTAGTAGGGTTGGAGGATTTCAGTTATAGGGAGGGGTTTAACAGGCTAGGGCTGTTTTCACTGGAGCGTCGGAGGTTGAGGGGTAACATTATATAGGTTCACAAAAACATGAGAGTCATGGATAGGATAAATAGACAAAGTCTTTTCCCTTGCGTCGTGGAGTCCCGAACTAGAGGGCATAGGATTAGGGTGAGAGGGGAAAGATATAAAAGGGAGAGCAACTTTTTCACATAGAGGGTGGTACATGTATGGAATGAGCTGCCAGAGGAAGTGATGGACGCTGGTACGATTGCAACATTTAAAAGGCATTTGGATGGGTATATGAATAGGAAGGGTTTGGAGGGATATGGGCAGGATTCTGGCAGGTGGGACAAGATTGGGTTGGGACATCTGGTCGGAATGGACGGATTGGACCGACGGGTCTGTTCCCATGCTATACATCTCTATGACACTGTGACTCAATCCCTGTCCCTGTCACTGCAGTTCAACACCGACACCGCTCCCTGTCCCTGTAACATTATTCACCACTAACACCCCTCACAATCGCTGTAACATTTTCTATTATCTACACACCTCCCTATTCTGATCACGTTTTACTGGTCCTCCTCCCTTTTCGATACCTGTAAACTTCAATACCTGCACCACTGTCAGACCTCCAAACTGTACACCGACTCCTTATTGCTTTAATATTTTCCAGCTCCTTCAACTACTCTCCGTCACTGAAACATTCTCCAATACCTACACCTGCCCGATCCCTGTAAACTTCTTCATCAACTGTTCCACTCTATCCCTGCACCCTTTTGCAGCACCTACACACGTTGCTATCTCAGTAACACACTGCATCATGTATACACCTCACTGCCGAAATAACATTCTTCAGCACATACACCAGTATCTAGACATCTTTACTTGCCCTGTAAAAACACTCCAGCACCTGCACCGCTCCATATCCCCATATCATTCACGCAGAGCCCACCCTTTTCCATATCACTTTAACATCTCCACACACATAGCCCAGCACCTACAAGCACTGCCTCTCCGGGTAACATCATCGAGAAACTAACCCCCTTCATCCCCCTGTAAAATCTCCAACCAGTACGACAATAACCTTTTCCTGTAAAATTGTCCAGCACCTTCATCCACTCGCTATCTTCGTAACATTCTCCGGAATCCACACCCCTCCTGATCGCTGTCACATTCACCAAGACCCCCACTATTCCCAACTTATGTAACATCTCGGAGCCCGACACTCTCTATTCGTGTAACATTCACCAGGACGGGCACACCTCCTCATCATTTATCATTGCAAAGCAACGACAGCCTTCCTTACTACTTTACCATTCTCGGGCACCTATCCCACTCCCTATTTCTGTAACATTCTCCAGTACCTACACCCACTACACATCCCTGTAATTTTCTCCGGCCCCTGCATCCTCACCGTAGCCCTCTAACATTCTACAGCACCTGCATCAGTCCTGATCCCTGCCAGATTCACCAGGATCCTCATCACTCACAACTTATGGAACATCTCAGAGCCGTACACCCACTCGCTAGTCATGAAACATTCGCCAGGGCCTACACCCCTCCCTATCCGTTGAACATTGCCCAGCACCTGCAGACCTCCATAACGCTTTATATCTCTGCTTCTCCCTGTAACACTGATTCGGAGATGCCGGTGTTGGAATGGGGTGTACAAAGGTAAAAATCACACAGCACCAGGTTAAAGTCCAACAGGTTTAATTGGAAGCACACATGCTTTCGGAGTGACGCTCCTTCATCAGGTGATTGTGGAGGGCTCGATCGTAACACAGAATTTATAGCAAAAATTTGCAGTGTGATGTAACTGAAATTATACATTGAAGAATTGATTGTCAGTTAAGCCTTTCATCTGTTAGAATGCAGTGATAGTTTCACTTTTTCATGTGGAATTCACAAAACCCTTTTTTTAAAAGTTGCATTCTTGGGTTAGCTGTTAACAATGGTGATAGCTAGACAATATGTTGAAGGAGTTAGCTCCCTGTGTTCTCTGTCTATGACCTGATGTTTAGATTGTTTCCAATTTAAAAGGTAAGATAACAGAGTTTTATATAAATTCATACAGTTTTTGAGCTCAGAGGTCTAAATGAATGAATGTACTTTTTGAGCAAAGTGCAATGTAACTCTGCAAGTACAAAAAAATTCACCACACAAAATATATGTGTGCATGTGGGTCTTTGTCTGTCTGTGTGTGTGTCTGTCTGGTGTGCGGGTTGTGAGTGTGAGAAAGTGCGTGTGTGTGTGTAGTGAGTGCAGAGTGTCTTAAGTCTGTGATAGGGTTCATGTGTCGGAGTGTATGTGTCTACAAGGGAGTGTGTGGGTGTCTGTGTGCGCGTCTGTGTGTACCTGTGTCCGTGTGTATGTGAGTGTGTGTGTGTGTGTGGGAATATCTGTGTCTGTGTGTAGTGCAATGGTGATCACCTGTAATATGACATGAACCCAAGGTCCCGGTTGGTTCCCTCCCATTTGGGGAACACTTCAGTGGTCCAGGACATTCAGCCTCAGACCTTCGGATGACCATCCTCCAAGGTGGACTTCGCGACAGGCAGCAGAGGAAAGTGGCCGAGCAGAGGCTGATAGCAATGTTCGGTACCCATAGGGAGGGTTTCAACCGGGTTTCAACCGGTATCATTCTCCAGCAATGACACTCACACGCTATCCCTGCAACAATCCCCAACACATAGACTCACTGCCTATCCCGGTATATGCTCCAGGGCCTACACACACTTCCTATCTAAAGCGGCTACACCCCTGTCCATACCTGCAAAGTTCTCCAGCGCCTAATTCCTTCCCTGCACCTGTAACACTCTCCAACACCCTCACCCTCAATATCCCTTCAACTTTCTCCAGCACCTGCGTACCTCCCTATCTCTGTTCCTTTCCCCAGCACTTGCACCCATTTCTGATTCCTGTAACATTAGCCAGACCCTACACACACGCTATCCAAGTAACATTCTGTTGCCCATATAAAAACTGTCTATTCGAGTAACATTCACCAGCGCCAACAGAATTCCCCATGCCTGTAACCATATGTACTATCGGTTCTATACTCTATCCCTGTATCATTCTCCCTCTCCTTGTCACATTTTCCAACACTGAAACTTACTCTCTGTCCCTGTCACATTCTCCACCGCCTAAATACACACTCTCTTTTCCTGTTACATTCTCCACCACCTACCCCGCTAAGAATGCCTGTAATATTTGACAGCCCTTCCCACCTCCGGTAATATTCTCCAGCCCCTATACGCTTCACTACACCTATAACCTATTATAACATCTGCACAACTCTCTATCCTGTAACATTGCACAGCTTCCACATACCTCCCTTTGCCTAAACATTTCTGCAGCACTTCTGCCCTACCCGTTCCTGTAACATTTTCCAGCATCTACACTCACTCCCGATTTCTGTAACATTCCCCAAAACCTACACTCATCACTTTCTCTGTGAAATTCTCCCGAACCTTCAACCCTCCCTATCCCTGTAACATTCCCCAGCACCTCAAGCTTCTGAATCACTACAGTGTTCTCCAGCACCATAACCCACTCCCTATCCCTGCAAGATTCTATAGCACCGATACTCACACCCTATCCCGGCAACATTCTCCAGCACTGACGCCCACCTCACATCCCTGTCGTTATTCCCTAGCACCTACACGCCTTCCTATCCCTGTAACAGTCTCGAGAACCTACGTTCACTAACTATTGCTGTAACACTATTGCTGTAACATTCTCCAGCACCTACTGACACTCCCTATTGCTATACAATTCTTCAGCACCTACATACACGCTCTATCTCTTTACCTTTCTCCATCATCGACACCCTCTTTCTTCCTGTAATATTTTCCAGCATTTGCACCCATTCGCTCTTCCCAGAATATGTCCCAAAGCCAACCACACTCACTTTCTCCGTGACATTCTCCAGGATCTCCAACCCTCCCTAACACTGTAAAGTTCTCCACCACCGACAACCCTCTGCATTCGTATAGTATTCTCCACCAACTGCATCGACTCCTTGTCCTTGTATCATTCTCCAGCAATGACACTCACACGCTATCCCTGCAACAATCCCCAACACTGACAACCACTCCTCATCCCTTTGTTATTCTCCAGCACCCACAGCCATTCATTTCGCTGCAGCACTGACTCCCAATCCTTGTCGGTATTCCCCAGCCTCTATACCTCTTCATTTCCATGCAACATTCGACAGCACCTACACACATTCCCTTTCGCTGTTACATTTTCTAGTACCTACACAGACTCAATATCCCTGAAATATTCTCTAGCAGCTTAACTCCTCTCTCTCTGAAACATTTTCCCTCACCTACACCTGATCGTGATCCTCATAACATTCTCCAGCAACGACAACACTGGCTGATCTACATAACTCGAACTGGAGCATTTCCTGTCAATATTTGGGAAGTTTCAGTCCTCCATAACAACTACACTGTTAGTTTCGTTACTATACACCATCGTTTTCCCAGTCCTTTTATCTATATCTGCGAACTCTTTGTATGTCCATAGTTTGATGCCATCTCTCTAGCGTTCCCAGCGATTTTGGATGATATGTAGTCGAGTTGAAAGTTTTATTCTCAAGTTATGCATCACGTCTTTGAATAGTTTGGATGTGAATCTTGATAATTGATCTGACTGGACTTCTATTGGCAGTCTGTATCTAGTAAAAATAAATGAAGTCGTTCTTCTACAGCCCTTTCAGCTGTGATGTTGGATTGAGGGGATTCCCTCACGATGACACATCCATTATTGTTAATAAACACTTATTCACACTTTTCTGATTTCAGCGACCTACGCAATCAAACAGGATTCTTGTGAAAATTTCCTCAAATGCAGGAATAGGTATTAAAGTTGCATAATTTATCACTGCGTGTATGTTTCCAATTAGCTGACATGTATTACACATCAGGAAAAATTCCATGACATCCTTGTCTAGTCCAGGCCAGTAAAAATGTCTGTATCGTTTATCCTGTGATTTCCTCACCCCTAAATCACCTCCAAGTTGTTGCTCCTGTGACATTCGCAGCACCCCCCTTCAGTACCGTGCCAGCAAAACACTGTTGATGAATCTCTGACCATTTCTCATCTGCTTGAATTTGTGATGGTCTCCTTTTCCTCATTAATACATTATTTGTAAAGTAATAACATGCACGAATGTATTCAACTTTCTTGATCTGCAAATGCCTTTTGAGATATCTCTTTTAATTCCACGTCTTTCTTCTGTAGTTCAATCAGCTGAGCAGAGCTAAAGCGACTTGTATGTTTCCCGATTTGCTCATTCTCTGTTCCACTTATCTGATTAAATCAAGTTTCGGATAACACTATGACAGCTTCCTTATCTGCGTCTTTTTAAACTCTCCTGCTTCAATTTGTGCCTCTGTGATCTTGTGATTACACAATCAGGGACAATTCCAGGATAAACATTATATATGTATTCAGTTGCCTCTGTCTCCACTGGAGTTTGAACTAGAGTACGCAGCACGTCTTCCAGTTAATCTATGTCACTTGCAATGCAAAATAATTCTCCACTCTTCTCTGGACTGGCTAGCCTCACTTTACGTAATTGAGCACTTGCCTCAGCAGGATTCCCTGCGACTGGTACCTTTTCTACCAATAGCCCCTCAGGAGTACATATCTCCTCATCCTTCCACACTAAAGACTGAGAGGGTCCTGTGTCCCTTAATATTGTAACCTCCTTACGTACTAGTCATGGCCTATGTGAATAAACGTTAGCCTTGTATGTATATTTTTCAAGCAGACCTGGCACGTCCTCCGTAATCAACCTCTGAACATCATGTACACTCTGTAACAGTTGTTTAACTTCCCTTGTTCTTTTTCTAACTAGACCAATAAAATATCCAGGCTTGCCTGGTTTTCCTACATTTGGCTTTCTTTGTCACTCAAACCTTCTATGCCCAGCAACATCCTGGGAAATCTCTTCTGAATGCTCTCCAGATGAGTAACATCCTTCCGAGAACACGGTCAAGTGCACTCGGCACAGTACTCCAGAAGAGGCATTAGCAATGACCTGTACAACCTCAACATGACTTCAGAATTCCTTTAACGAAAGGACTGAACAAATAAGGCGAATATACTAATGCCTTTTAACCACCTTGTCCACATTTGGGACAAACGTCAAGGTATTATGTAGCTGAAAACCTAGATCGCTTTGTTCGAAAACTCGATTCAAAGCCTGCTATTAATTGTGCAAATCTTAACCTTGTTTGATCATCCAAAAAGCAATAACTTGCATTAATTGAAACTAAGCTTCATCTGGCATTTTATCTTCAGTCGATTGGCATATTGGGTGCAGATCCCTCTATAATCTGAGGGAGCCTTCATTGCCTACTATGCCACCAATTTTTGAGTCATCCGTTATGTCCCTTAGCATGTTGTCCACACTCATATTCAAATAATTCGCATTCATTGCCAACTCTATCGCTGTGAAAACACCACAGCGTTATTTTTCACTTCCTTTTTCCTTTCACAACTGTCTTTATTGTCGTCAAAGAGATCCCCTTTTCCTTTGCAACCTTGGTTATTTCTCTTATCAGCATTCTCTAACCCTCACAGACGTGCACTGAAATTTGAATCCAGGATTTGATTTATTATCCAACACCTAATCATTGGCCATTTCTTCTGCTAATCAATCAGAACCCTCAAAACATTTTAAGCGTTTTAACATAGACCATAAACTTTTGGACATTAAAGTCAAGTGTAAAACGCTGTGTTCGAAGAGAAGAGAAAATAATTTCTGCTTGTCTTACTGCTGAACAAAAGAGATTAAAGAAAAACATAAAATTTCTGGTCTGTGAGAGTTCTCCACACTCATCAAGGATGCTTCTATTGTTGCAACTCTCGAACAAAAGTTCGAAGTCCTCAAAGCTATGCACGTTACCACATACACTAGTACAACTTGTTCAACGTTTCTGAAAAGAAAACAGGAAAAATGCACCTCTTAAAGGAACACTATCATCACAATCCCTTAATTAAAAATGTATAATGGAAAATGTATAAGTGCGAGAAGGCACAAATGCAGAAAATGGCCATGTCTGATTCTGGAGCACTTTGAAATGTCTAACAGATGCAACCTAGGCGATGTACAGCAGATGGTGCACGGACCGAGTGTCTATTACAAATTTCCCTTAAAATCATACATCGTCCTGATTTGGAAGAGAACCATCTGTAACTGTCCCGTTGTCAGGTCAATGTCCAGAAACTCTGTCTTTTTTTTCGATTACATACAGTGTGGAAACAGGCCCTTCGGCCCAACAAGTCCACACCGAAGTACTGAAGCGCAACCCTCCCAGACCCATTCCACTACATTTACCCCTGTCCCTAAAGCTATGGGCAATTTAGCACGGCCAATTAACCCAGCCTGCACGTTTTTGGACTGTGGGAAGAAACCAGAGCACCCGGAGAAAACTCACGCAGACACAGGAGAACGTGCAAACTCCACACACTCAGTTACCTGAGGCGGGATTTGAGCCCGGGTCTCCAGCGCTTTGAGGCAGCAGTGCTTGCCACCGTGCCGCCCATGTCGCAGCACCATCCGTGTAACAGCAACAAATGAATGGCAACGACCGGGGGGCAATATTCAGTGATTTCATTCACTTTCATTAGCGGAATAATTACTAAAACCGCCATTCATGCATTCTGTCCAATTCTGATTTAACATTGCAGCTCGATGGAGACGCTAATTTTCCCTCAACACACATTGCGATGCAATAAGTGACGTAATGCAATCAACTACTTTTGAATCGCTAACTCAGGTATTGCAGCATTAATTCAAAAAGTTCGTCAGGTGGGGGAACGACTGGCTGGCCCTATTGGCAAGAGTGCGCATGTACAAATGTCAGGACGTCTTACTCCAACTGCCAAGTTCCAGGTGAGACCACACTTTCTTTTCCATAACCCGTTTTGGCCAGCTTCTCAAGTGGGAGATTCTTATTTCATTCAAGGTATTTCACAGTACTTTCAGGAAAATGTTCTGCAATAAGGTCCAGAACAAGATAGCTGCAGATTAAGGCTTCTGTGCTGCAGCTCATCTGCTCTGATAGCATTTTTTTCTTTTTCTTTCATCTCATTTTCTTTTTACCTGTTTACCTTTCCTTTGTTTGGATGGTATTGGCAGCAACACAAAGTCCAGCACAAGGACCATCAGGCATATCGAGGTGAGTACAGTGCACAGACCTCTGGTGAGCCGAGGGTGCGGACGTTGAGTGGCCATCAGAGTATGGATCTCGAATAGGTATAGTGTACAGGAGAGTTCACCCATCACTTCCTTTTCTGAAGCAAGTACAAGACATGGAATCAGCAGCTGCTACATTGCAGATGTAATGTTTGCGAGGTCTGCTCAACAGCATAAGCTGGCAATAGAGCATCAGTGTCTTCGTTGCTGATTGGGTCGGCTGTGTTGAAAAAGTGGCAGAACAGCATGATGGCAATGTCTATTAAGTGGACCCATCAGCGACGGACGCGACTTTAACATTGGTTGGTAAAATCCAATGGTCAAGAGAAGATGTTGGAGGAGTATTGGCACAACAGAAAAGATGATGCTTGAGGATCGTCTGTTGTGGATGCCAGCGAAACAGTCACATGTATTGTTTACAGTAATAAGCTGGCTCAGGATTAATGGACCCTCTTCCAAGTTATTGTTTTTTCATTAAAACCTAGTTCTTAAATTCAACAAATTCGTGCTATTTTGCCTCAACAAATCGAAAAAAATTCAATGTATTTTGTTATGTTCTTACTGTAAAATGCAGATTACAAAACAAAAATCAAAAGCTGCCAGAGGAGGGGGTCGAGACTGATAGAATTGCAACGTGTAAATGTGGATGGTTACGTGAATAGGGAGGGTTTAGAGGGAGATGGTCGAGTGCTGGCAGGTGGCACTCGATTGGATTTGGATAACTGGTCGGCATGGATAAGTTTGATCAAAGGATTTATTTCCATGTTATACATTTCTAGGAGCAAAATCAAATCAAGGAATCTGATGAGCAAAATTTTAAACATCTCAAGACTCAAATAATTTTAGTTGAAATGAATCAGAGGTAATCCAACTCCTGATAGACATAATTCAGATAAATCTTATAGCCCTTGATGCGTTTCTTATTGATATAATTCACCCTGAAGCTCACAGTCAAGGTAATTATCCATGAAATCGAAACAATTGAAATTGAATTTAGAAGATCATTCTGAATCATAATGATGTCCAGAAAATGCCTCATATTTCAGCTTTACTATATTCCATAAACTAGCACGCTCAATGAATTTACATATTTCCAAATTGTCATTTATTTGCTTATTTTGCCTTTTTTAAACAATCATTCACGGGATGAGTGGGTCACTGCACAGACCAACATTTGTTACTCGTCCCTCATTGCCCAGAGAGTCGTTTAGAATCAATAACATTGCTGTGGGTCTGGAGACACATGCAAACCAGACCACGGAAGGTTGGCAGATTTCCTTTCCTAACGGACACGAGAGAAACTTATTTGAAGATTTTGCACATTTGAATACATATGTACCCAATTTTTCTCCTGTGTTATAAGTAATAGAATAGTCAATGACGAAAGCATACACCAGAGACTTGTCAACTGGCTGGTTCCTTTCACTCTGATTAATGAACGATGACTGCCAATCACCTCCAGTGAATCACAAAATTAACATAATGTATGCAATTATAAACTGTTGGTTTATACGTTAATTCAACCCACAAGGCTTTCGCAAAGTATACTTTTCAAACTTATATGGAGTCCGAATCAACAACATTCATGTTGTTCTTATTCCTTTCTTCCAGTTAATGTTGTGGCAATTGTGATCTTATCTCGGGGAAAATGTGGTCTTTCCATCTGCACCACCATTACCTAATTGCCATGGCAACAGCAGATTTATTGGTGATTGTCGCTTAAGTCATAGTTTGGAGACTCATTTCTTATTACTTTTCGGGCGCTTTCCTTTCCTTCCATGCTTCCTGCAGTGTTAATCTTGTACTGAGCCATGTGGCAATAGAAGGTTCTGTCTGGTATACCGTAACATTCACCTTTGATCGATTCATGCCCATTTGTTGCCAGAATCTGAAGAGAAAGTACTGCACCAAACGTACAGCAACTGTAGTCCTATCAACAATATTCATTCTTGTCTGTTTAAAAAACATCCCCCACTACTTTGCAGTTGAACCTGGAGTTTTCAACCTGGCATTCATCGTTCATTAATCAGAGTGAAAGGAACCAGCCAGTTGACAAGTCTCTGGTGTACCAACATTCTGCGTTGAGAAAAAGAGCTACTATACAGACATTGTACGGGTCATCTTCGATTGGTTTGTGACAGCCTTAACTCCATTAATTCCATTTGCGTTAATTCTTATTCTCAACACTCTGACTGTCAGCCATATTTTTGTAGCCAGCTGTGTCCGTAAGCAGCTGAGGGGTCAGAACAAGGCAGAGAATCACAGTGACCCAGAGATGGAGAGCAGAAAGAAGTCCGCAACCTTACTTTTCACGATATCTGGCAACTTATTGCTTCTGTGGTTGATGTATCTTATTGAATTTGTGTTTTATAATGTAACAGGAACAGACCACAGAGATTACAGTGATACTGAATATATCCTTCAACAAGCCGGATATATCCTGATGAATTTACGTTGCTGCACGAACACATTTATTTACGTTGTTACACAATCGAAGTTCAGATGTCAATTCCAGAGCATGGTGAAATATCCGATAACCTCCGTTGTTCAACTAATTAGCAAAGTCAAAAACAAAAGGATTTGTTCGATAGGAGTAAAAATGTCTTGAATATTTTCCTTACAGAACCGTGTGTGAGACCTTTTGGATTTTTTAATCTTGCAATGCCTTTGTTTGAGTTAAGTTTAATAGAAGTTCGCCAGAGTGTCTGTGAGTAAATGGGGCTGTCATATGAGGAGATGGAGTCTGGTATCTACAAACCATCCAAGAATGAGCAGGAATCTCATTGGAACCTGTGCAATTCTTGCACTACCTTAAAGTTTTTGTATCGATTTTGTAATTTACACGTACTTCTTCTGGTGTTCCTGCTCCCGCTTCCCAGATATCTCTTGAATTTTCACATGGTGGAACTATTGATCTGATGGAACAAATGTTAATTTCTTTAATGGGCAACTTAAGCCTCTTTTTATTTCCTTTAAAGACTCCATGTAACTTCGAGGTGCCATCATGGCAGTTTTAAGCTCTTCCATTGGTAGGAGCGTGGTTCACCTTTCATTAACACAAGGGGAACACACCCTTATTGAATATCCCTGTTCACAGAGAGGAAGCATAGTGTTGACACAGGAAACCGCCAAAATCTTCCAAAACAACACAACATTTATTTCCAACGTTACCTGTCTCAGACTACTTTTTGTTTTCGCATTTCTCCTGCTATTAATATTCTCCCCGTTTCCAGACCCATATTTTTTGCTATTTAGAAGTTAATAGTTTTGTACCATTTATATTTTGTTTGCTGTATCATCGCATGTAAAAAGGTGTTTGTGGGGGTGGAATAGGAATTGTCTTGACCCTATCGTTCATCCACTCCTTCGTGTCTGAATAAAACTGGCGAACATGTTCCCTGCCTCCTGTCTGTGCATCAAATGTATGTTGGTTTCGCACTCATAATATTGACAGATGGGGAGCGAAAGTCAGGACACGTTATAGCCACAGTAATGCTTTTTGTCATCCAACATAAGCAAATCTAAAGAATAACAGTTCGCAGTGCATGCCTGTCTGTCAGTAAGATTTGTGCCTGTGCCCTATCCCATTGGCATGGTTGACCCTGCGGTCCTGATAGAAATGTAACATTCAGTCTAAAGGGAATGTCAGAGGAATCATCAATTTTGATCCTTTGATATCTTACTGGCATCAACGTAAACATATCCACAAAATACTAAAATAAAGCAAAGTACTGCAAAATAAGAAGACCCGAAACAAATACAAATATACCAGCGTATCTTCGTATCTTTGTAACTGCAAGGACGGCACGGTGGCCCAGTGGTTAGCAACTGATACATCCAGGCACGAGGATTCTAGGTTCCGTTCCAGCCTTGAGTGACTGTCTATGTGGAATTTTCCGATTCGCCCTGTGCCTGTGTTTGTTTCCTCCAACAGTCCGAAGATGTGCAGGTAGGCCAATTGCCCATATTGTCAGGTGTCTTAGTCAGAGGGAAAATCGCTCTGGGTGGATTTCTCTTTGGAGTGTCGGTGATGGCTTCTTGGACCAAATGACCTAATTCAATACTGTAGGTAATCTAGTCTAAGCTAGAGAGAAACATATGTCTATTGATCTTCTGATATTCTTCTTTATCAGTCGGGAAGGTTTAACAATGTTTGCTCTGCATAGATGCGAAAAGGCCAACTGAGTTTCTCCAGAAATTCCTAATCAAAAACTCAGGTCCTGCAGTTGTTCTCTTGCCAACGTTATTCGGCTAATGTGTTGAACATCAGTTTGAAGAAGGACACAATATACAACATTTGAGTTTTGTGAATGCCTGTATCCAGAGTGGCTTGATATCACCACATTTTACGCCCCACTGAAATGCGTAAGCATCGACTTAAGTACTGTTTCAGGTGGTCAAAGAAACAGAAATAAAGAAACAACCGCATTTGAATAATTCGGGAGGAACTTATTCCCCACAGATTTTTAGGAGGAAATTGGAAATAATAGTTCTGCAAGTCTACTATTTTCTACACTGAGGTAACACGTTGTCCAATATTGGCAGAATGTTAATTGGGGGTGATTCAGAACAGATGTAGCAATTTAAACGTGACCCTCATTGTGGGCCTGTGGCACTTTTGCTTTACATAAACGGTTCTTCCTTTGATAACATAGAAGAGAAAGTGAATCAATACAAGTTGCTCACGTGTTACCGCGTATGTCTAGTTTGTATGTTATTGTTTTCTGTGGGAGAGAATACCACACATTCATCGTCTCTGGTTATAAATTGTTCTCCTGATCTCCGCTCTGAAGAGTGTGATCTGTGAGCTTAAACTGTAATCACAGGATCTTGACTCATTGATCATCACGTGTTTATCCTGTCCAGTCTCTCACTGTTACTTTCGGTTTCTTTGACATCCTGCAAACCTTCAAATCTCCAATCATTGTAGTCCTAAATAATTCAATATCTCTTCTTTGATCAGTCCTCCAGACAGAGAATTGTGTCTGACCTCAATTTGTCTGGTACAGACAATTCAGTTCCATTGAACGTTGAAGATTACTAATTCCATGCTGCACGATTCGTTTCACATGTCCTTAGCGAATACACATCCTCATGCTCTGGAAAGAATATTGAATAAATGAAACCAAAATAATCAATTACAATCTGGGCAGCAGGAGACTTCCAGCTGAGGTGGTAAACAGGGTTTGAACCGCTCTGTAGGCATTCACTGGAAACAGTTCCCCAATGAATTGTTACTGCTATCAACTGAAATCTGAGAGGGACCAGGCACATCAATGTGGTGGTTGCAATAACATGATAGGTTCTGGCAATAATTTGGCGTTTAGCTTAAACTTTAAAATCCAAAGAAGATATCAACAATGCCCAAGCAGTCGGAATGATGGAATTCCATCCTTTTTGTTCGATGAGTGAAACTCAAGGAATATTTCAAAAACTCACCAAACATTCATTGGCGCCAATTTGGGCAAATGGAATCTCTACCCATAAAAGTACAAAGCTCTCCGATTAATATGTACAGCACCACCTCCCAGTATCCCGGCAAAACACAACTAATCTGGTTGCAGTATTATATATGTTCTTTGACTGCCAATGAGTTTCAACACTATGTAAATCCCTTCTTAAAAGTCATTCTTTGTGGAATCACAGAACACCAATGGACGAGTTCAGCAAGTTGCAAGATCGTCTCCTCAATAACGTCTTCGATTCAGTAGTAACTGGCATACTATCAAGTGAATGAGGAACAGGACAAAAAGCGGATTATGGGGAATAAAACCAGTGTCTCTCATGTCCAAAAACATTACAAAAGAATTTGCATAGATTAAAAGTTTCAAATATGATGCTGGGAAAGAAAAGACTCTAAATGGTGTGGAGTGCACAAAGATTTGGAGAATTTACTGACAATCAAGTTAGGTTAGCAAACAGTATGAATAAATTCGTAACAATTTCCACAGTGTGTTGGAGCTCAAGAAGCAATAGATTAGTAGGAACAGGCATGGAAATGTATTGAATACCAAGAGCCACCAATCGCCAAAGGAGGCCAGGAAATCACCAAAATATGACAATCTAGTCACCTCATCTTGAAATGCCACTCCAGGTTCCCTCCACGAAATAGTAAAGCTTGTCAGACACGTGTTACTGAATTAACTCAGCACCAAAGGCACTGCTGCTCTCACAACACTCCAGAACTGCAGACCTCGACTATCAGAAACTACCCCGTTGTTTCCCAAGGCCTCACCCTCAGCTGCAATAAGCAATACAGGAGTTTAATGCTACTATTTCAAGGACATCTGTAGCTCCAAAACAGATGCAGAACCTCGATGGATTAAATGCAAATAATCAACATGATTTTCTTCTCGTTCTGAAAATGTGTCATCGGAATGTAGGAACATCAGAACATAAGAACTGGAGTGGGAATAGGTAATGCAACGCTTCACCATTTAGCATAACCCTGACCGTACTTATACTGGTGTCACCTCCACTTTTCTAATGTCGCTCCCTCACCTTTGATCCCGCTTTTCATCATACACATATGTATTTGTTTCTTGATCGTGTTGATTGATTTTGCCTCCACTGCACCCAGAGGCAGTGACTTCCAAAAGATTCTCAAATCTATGAGAAATTGAAGTTTATCCTCATCTTATTGTTGAACCAACCTCCACTCTATATTTACGACGTCTTCTTTGACACTGTTACACAAGAGAAAACATCTTTTTACTGTCTGCTTTATCAAACCACTTTAGCATTTTATGGAGCACAATCAGATCCTCTCTCACTGTTCTAAACTTCAGCGATTAAAAGCCCAAGATATTTCATCACTCCTCTTACTTCATCCTTTTCATCCATGAGATCAACCTGATGAAACTCCTGTGAACTGCTTTCGATGCTATCACAAGGAAGGAGAACAAAATTGGACACAATGTTCCTCGTGTGATCTCACAGAAATATAACAACGCTGCTTGTCGTTTATTATCCAGTTCTTTTGCAATAAATATTACACGTCCATACCTACTTTCTCATATTCACTTACTAGGACAACAATAGTCCTCTGCATTGACACAATTATCTGTTTGACATTTAAAAATTATTTTCCATTTTAAGAATTTATTTCTGCCAAATGGACACTCCTTGCACTTATCGACATGAATTTCCAAATTTCAGATTCTCCTACCTGTATACATCTCCACTAACGCTAGTTACTCGTCACTGTCAGCTTTCCCACCTAAATCGTGACCCAAATGTCAACCTCGAATGAAGTTTGACTTTAGTATATTGACAATATTAAAACCAATGAAACAATCTGATGCTTTGCGGTTTAAGACTGGGAAAGAAAAAGAATAGATTTCATTGATCTGCTAGTTATCTACTTTTCGAAGAAGCTCAACATCCAACAGAGGAAATAATTTATGATAGAAAAAGAACTGTTGAGATTGGTACTCACCTTACAACATTATAATGTGAATGTCACGAACAATACCTTGGAGATGGATGCATACTTGGATGACAATCAACTTACATTTTAGAAAGGTTTAAAGAGCAGGATATGTGCCTATGTCGTTGGAGTCTTATGTTACAGACGTTTAGTTTTTTACATGTAGCAGGTCATAGGAATGTAAAGGCAGATGCAGCATTGCAGGTGTAATTGATAAAGTTTAGATGCCAGTTGCATTTATTTAATGTTTACACACACACACACCCACACACAGACAGAGACACAAACACAAGACACACACACACCGAGACAGGCACACACACACCGAGACACAGACACACACACACACACACACAGACACACACTACACACACACGCAGACACAGACACAGACACAAACACACACACACACACACACACACACACACACACAGACACACACACACACAAACACACACACAGAGTTATCTGAGAATAAAGTTAAGGAGAAGTTAAAGTTATCTGTATGTTAGGGTAATGTGTTTAAAGAATAAGAAAAAAGAGGCCATCTTTTCATTATGGTGGTTCCGTTTTTGTTAAAGGGGAGGGCTGTTGTGAAGGTGTAGAAGTACACTGTAGTTTTAACAGAGTGAAGGAATGAGCAAGCACACAGAGTGCTGTAAAATTTACAATGTATCATTTGGTCCACCAGGTAGCACTTGCTGAGGTGTTACGATACAAAATCAAATCAGATTCGGCCAATCCGTTTACATTATATCCGAAAATAACAAACTACAATCAAGTTTGAATGTAGTCTATTGACAATATTAAAAAGCAATGAAACGATACAATGCTTTTGGATATAAGACTGGTTAATATTGAACAGTTGAGGGGAGAACTGTCAAGCTACCAGCATGGACACCTGTCCGAAACACACCTCTTTTCGAGGTATACAGATCTATCAATGAGCTGTGAATCAGAAATCCCTGAGAAGACAAGCATCGACATATGAAGATACAAAGGGAAAATTCGAGAACTGCCTGGTTTTGAAATTTGATTTTTTGGGAAACCTTCCTCGGCGGTTTGATCAGATAGGTATTGTAGAAGGGAAACTAAAAAAATACTGTAAAGGAAGGAGTTGTAAATAGTTGTTATTTACTTAGTCTCTTTCATACTTTAAGAAATAATGTTGTTAATTTTTACTTTAAATAGTTCTTGGCCTCTCGAATTTTTACAGATTACTGCACGGGATAAATCTTTTCTGTGTTGCCTGTATACATTGAGCCTGGGTGGCGGGGGGTTTGTATTCTGTCCGTGCAGTTACATATGGCACAGCAGACGATGCATAAACACAAGAAGGAATATGGACTGTCTCTCTGCAGTTGGGAGACCCACAACGCACAGAGATCCCATCTCTCCCGCAGATCCAGTTTCCAAAACTAAAAACGTGAAAGTTACCAACATTATTCGAACCATGCAGTCATGGACTTTCAAGCTTCAGTTTTACTTTCATATCCATATATGACAGTGGAGATCACTCTATTTAATTTCCTGCTGGCAATAAATACACTTTACAACGCTCCTCAAATGCTGACAGTAGAAAATTCCTTTTCCTCTCTATGTTGTTTATAATAAGTATTAATGCGACTGTGAACTGTCAATCGTTTCATTCAGCGCTCTGAGTCAATATCTGTGACGTATTTAATCACAGATCAAAGGAGGAAAGACTCCAACTTTATTTGGGCCTACTGCCAGATTAACATCTCCAACAATCGAGTGACAGTTCTCTCGAACGCTTTCAGCATTCTTTGTGCACCTCAGTATCGGTGATGTAGCTGCCATTACTGAGATTATTTCTGACTGCAGCTGACCGTAAAGCACAACGAAATAGAGATTAGATTAGATTACTTACAGAGTAGAAACGGGCCCTTCGGCCCAACAAGTCCACACTGACCCGCCGAAGAAAACCCACCCATTCCCATTCCCCTACATTTACCCCTTCATCTAACACTTACGTTAATTTACCTAATCTCCATATTTGTGGACTGTGGGAGGAAACAGGAGCACTCGGAGGAATCCCGCACAGACACGAGTTGAATGTCAGGTTCCTGAGGCGGGAATTGAACCCGAATTTCTGGCACTGTGAGTGCAGCAGTGCTTCCGTGCCGCCCACTTTTTAACTTAACATGCACGAATCTGCCTGGATAGGCTCGAACCGCCGACCTTTCTGTCAACAGTGGAACACGCTAACTGATTGCACCACTCCAGAGGTTGAGATCTGGAAACATTCCCAGGAAGCAGTGAAACTAATCATATAAATTTACAGTTGTATCACGAGGACAGACATCATATTCGAAGTTGTGTAATTACTGATGGTTAAACATTATCATTGGCAGCACTATGTGAGGTCGTGATCAACTCTGTCACTTGCAACCTATGAAGACTTTTTGAATGATGATAGAACTTCTTATAATTGCACCTTACTTGTGGAAGCTGTGTTCTTTTCACATGTAATTCAAACCTCAAGAGCACATGCGAACCGTCATGACCAATCATGTGAGTAGCACTTACTTTGCTCACAATCATCATCTATTTTCCTTCAGCTTGCATCTCTGAATTGTTTTCTAGTGTTGAATTGAAGTATTGATACTTGGTAATTCGACTGTCGTGCAAGAAGCATTGCAATTCAACTGGTCACTGTGAGGAAGCCTCTCGATCTATATTCAGGTGATCTCCATCTTACGATGTGGATAAGATGAGTGCACTCTTAAATTTCTGGCTTTTGCAAAAATAAACGTCTGCCGAGTGGTTAGTCTCTGCCGCTTGCTCGAGAAATGCAGGATTGGTGTATTATACCAGCGACATTGGATTGAGAGGAGTTGACTGTTTAAGAGCAGGAATGTCTTGCTGTAATTATAGAAGGGTTTTGGTGAGACGACACCCAGAGCATTGAGTACAATTTGAAACTACTTATCTTAGAAAGGATGCTTTGGCTATGAAGAGATTGCAGCAAAGACTGATTCTTGGGACGACAGGTTAGATGTGTGAAAATGTATTGTATTCCTTTGGACTATATTCACTGGGAGTTAAGAAAAATGAGAGCGAAGGAGGGATGACATAAAAACACACAAAAATTGTACAGGTTCACACAAGGTACGTACAGAAAAGATTGCTTGCTATGACATTTCTGGGGATGGTGATGAAAGGTCATGTGGAAGGCATGACCTGCAATTAGAGGGGCACAGTCCAAAGAAACATAGTCTGTCTGCAATGAGTAGAAATGTCTTCACACAGACAGTGGGGAGTGAAGTATCACATTTTCTGCAACAGAGAACGGACAATGATAAAACATGTGATATTCCAAAGCAGTATTCAGATAAATTTCATGGGACCAATGTGACCGAATGATATGTGGGGGCAACCAGATATCTTGAGTTTGAGTTGAATAATCGACCATGATCCCATTGTATAGTGGAGCAGGAACGAATCGTTGAATTAACTCTCCAACTCCCATTGTCTCTGCTTTCATTTTGTCCCTGTTGGGTCGAGAAGCAATGTTGGCACCAGGGATTGAATTGAGTTTATCTGGGGACTGGTTTTCTGCTGTTTGTTGGTTTCAAGGTGAGCGATCACGCGAAATCGGACGACATCCCAGCCCCAGAGTTTTGTCATGGGGTGGTGAGCATCCAATCCAGTTTATGGTGTGGGAAGGGAGGACAGCTTTTAATGTTGATGGTATGCAGCAATCGTTTTGTTAAGTGTCTGAGAGAGGGTGCTGAGACTTCGTGTCAGTGGGTGTCGTCGGTTCAGTGTGCGAATGTCCAATTGGCTTGTTGTTGTGTCCTCTTCATGAGATGGTGGATTCAGATGACATTGCAGGTAGACTGATGGTCGACAGCAGGACTGTGTATTCATATCTGGGATGGCAGGCCTCAGTTGTTTATTAAGACTTGTTTAATTGGGGGCGTCTCTATTAAGGCACTAAATTCGGGTTTATTCCTCTAATTACCTCACAAAATTTTGAAGATTAATTGAGCTAGGATTCTCATAATAGCCTACACTCTGCCTCACCAAGCACCCAACCAATCAAACTCTTTCTTTCTGGCCATTGCCCTCTCTGATACCTTCCGTCACTGGATTCTGGAACTGAACAGGATTCCTGGTGCAGTGTGTCAGTGAGTGAATATCAAAGTAGCTGTGTTTCTTGTTTTTTTTTTAAGTGGGGTCGGTGAACAGAGAGTTTTACTCTGCCTCTGACACTGTGATTGTTTGAAGGGGTAATGTCTCTGGAATTTTATTCTGTATTTCAACCCGTGTTGTCCATTCCCTGGGAGTGTTATAGCAGTGAGAACGTACAGAGACTTTTTGTCTGTATCGAACCACACGCTGTATCTTTCACGGGATTGCTTTGTCGAGTACATTTTCGATGGAGCATTATCGAAACCATTGCTAACTCTGTCCTAGGTGTGTTTGCAAGAGTCGTGCCGACTGATGTTTGCTCTAAATTAATTGGACATCATCCCTTCGACTCACGTTTTGAATCCCTCGATACAGAGATCCACTCCTGACTCTCACTACTAAGGCTCTGTTAGTGCAGATCCATTCTCTAAGTCTCCCAGTGAACACCCTGTAAGTACAGATCCACTGTCTAAATGTCATTGTAAAGTCTCTGTTAGTGCAAACCCATTCGCTGACTCTCCCTGTGAACTTCCTGTCAGGCCAGTTTCATTCTCTGTCTTGTGAACTCTTTGTTAGTATAACACGTTCGCTGACGCTCCCAGTGAACACTCTGAGAGTACAGACCCGCACTCTGGCTCTCCCTGTTAACTCTCAGAAAACACAGACCCACACTCTGACTCTCCCTTTGAACTCTCTGACAGTAGAGAACCACACTCTGACTGTCCATGCAAACTCTCTGTCTTTACAAGGTCACACTGACGATTGTGATACTGGCCTGTGGAAAGTGAAGTGTACCTCATTGCCATGGCAACGGCAGATGGTATATGTGGTGGTCCCCGACCTGATATTGCGACATATTCCTATTATTTATCGAGAAGAATTTAATTTCCTGGTGCATCTGGATTTGTACAACTTGAAATCTGTCCATGTTTTTGAAAAACAAGAAGTTCACTTGCAATGACAAAGCATCAAAGGCTACGAGACATCTGCTGGAATTCAGGATGGGCACAATTGAGTGCTTGTTTTTGACTGTTTTGGGCGTTTTAGTCTCGAAGATTTTATTGTTATAGACTTCTATTTCCTGATGACACGCAAACAGTCTTATAAACTGGACTTTTGTAGTGGAGTGGAAGGGAAAGTATGAACCCTGTTCATTGTCTACCGTTCGCAGGGCTTTCATTATTCTGCTTGTGAGGGCTTCCTTTTCTTCAATCTCACTTCACTGTAGAAGTCACAGTGCAACTGCTTCATAACCTGCAATATATCTGATTCACTGGTTAACGACTACAGTAAAAGCTATTGGTGCAGGAACATAAATCAGCTTTCTGGAAGGACTTAGGCCGGGTAGGAGAGAAAATTACATAACATCTGCTACTTCCTGATGTACAAAGACACCTGCCACTGCATTACACACCCACAAGATGTTCAGCTAACTAAGAGCCCCGATAGGTACCATTTGCATCTCGTCACAAATCATACATCATTTTGTATGCAGTCCCGGTTGCTGGTTCATCTGCAAACAGTCTTTCATATGGACATATTACAACCTACTCAGTATCTACTTACTAATTTCAGACGAGGAATATTCCCTTCCTTTTGCCTTTCCGCCTCCAGATCCCAGATCATTCATGAAATGATTTGCCTTCCGCAAAGGCAACTCACTTTCACTAATGTAGTGTTTCCCATGAACAAATGTCTCGATTGTATTCTACCCAGGCTTATAATGAACATTGGTTTCTTCTGTATGTCCTTTCATTTCTCTCTCTCACTCTCTGTCTGTCTCTCTGTCTCTGTACTGTTCAGTCCCCTCTCCACTGATCAGTTCCTCCTCCCCACACGCTCTCCACAGTCATCTTTAGCTGCATTCCCGCGCCTAATCAACATCATAAATGCCACTCTTCTAATGTTTTTAATCATCTGACAAGACTCACTGATCTGAAAGATGAACTCTGTCTCTTCACAGATATTGCCGGCCAAACACCGTCTCTGAGAGCTTCAGCCACCGTTTTGATGTCAAATGCTCATCTGTCAAAATCACTTTGCAAGCTCATTAAGATTTAATCTTGGTTTGCGCTGTTTGTCCTATTTGCATATCTGCCTCACGAAGTTCCTCGCATTCTGCTAGATTTTGCACTATCACAGCCGCAGACTTTTGACAGTTTGTTAGGTACACATGTCAACTTCTTCTGCTTTCGATAACTGAAACATTCTTTTCACAGAAGTTGTCTCTGAAATGACATGGAGGAAAAGCTCCACATTTTTCTCTTTAAGTTTCAGTGTGTGACTACTCAGTTCCCACCATTAGAACATAGAAGATAGAACACAGAACATTGCAGCGCAGTATATGCCCTTTGGCCCTGGATGTTGCGTCGACTTGCGAATCCAATCTCACCCCCATCTCACCTACACTATTACATTATCAGCCATATGTTTATCCAATGACCATTTAAATGCCTTTAAAGTTAGTGAGTCCACAACTGATACAGGCAGGGCATTCTACGGCCTTACTATTCACTGAGTAAACAACTAACTTCTGGCATCTGTTCTGTGTCTATCATCACTCAATTTAATGCCTCGTGACAGCCATCACTATCCGAGGAATAAGGCTTTCACTGTCCGCCCTATCTAATCATCTTATCATCTTGTATGTCTCTATTAAGTCACCTTTCATACTTTGCTCTCACGAAAACAGCCTCAGGTCCCTTAGCCTTTGCACATAAGACCTTCTCACCATACCAGGCAATATCCTGGTAAATATCCTCTGCATCCGTGCCAATGCTTCCACATCTTTCCTATAATATGGCAAAAGAACTGTACGCAGTACTCCAGTGCAGGTGCACCAGATTTGTGCACGGCATGATACCAGCCGTAGAATTACTATATTAGTAAGATCATAGAGAGTATAAAATGAAACGTTGCTAAATATTAGTCGGGATACAGAATTCATTAGCAAGGGCGTGAAGGTGAAATTGTATTATAGGCTGCTGAGGGCACAACTGGCATAATACGTGCATATCTGGAATCCGAATTAAAGACTGGACGTGTTTGCACTAAGGAAGACTATAAGGAGATATACCAGGATGTCGCTGGGCAGATTTACATAGAGGCTGTCTCATCTGGAAAGATTTAGTCATGAAGAGAGACTGGAAAGCATGACATTCTATATCTTAGTGCAGAGGAGATTGAGATTAACATCAGAGACCACGGGGGCATAAAGTTAAGGTAAGAGCTTCAAGGTTCAAAGGAGATGTGAAGCAAAAACGTTACATCCAGTGACTGCTGGGGGCCTGGAAGGCACAACCTGTGAGACGGTTAGAGGCCGAAACGCTCAATATATTTAAGAAATTTTGAAAAGCGTAGCTAAAATGTTAAGGTTTGATAGGCAAAGGGAAAGTTGATGGAAAATGGAATTGAACCCGTTCGTTGGCTGTTTTGGTCCTTGCAGAACTTATGAGCAGAAGCCCCTTTTTCCTGTGGTGTCGCTCCGAACGACTCTAATTCCAAAACTCAGCATGCTGACAGGAAAATCTCCAATTATTTGTCTTTGGCTTCAACTCATCTGTACCTCGATCTCCCCCATTGCTTCAGCCAGCAGTTGTGTAAACAACACTAACAAATAACATCATCTAACTCATTTATAGAACCTGTAGAAATCCTTTTTAATAATCCTTGATGTTTAAAAATGATTTCTTTCACCCATTTTAGTGCACAGAGCAAAACACAGAATTACACAAATCCTCAAGCATACATTCACACAAATATACGCACAAAACTCACACATGCACACAACGTTCATGCACAGTCACTCGAACATATCTACTTATTCATTTGTTCTGTGAGACACATATACATGGGCATCCGTCTACAGTCGTCATACAGTATTTGTCATCTCTCAATATAGGACATAGAAAAATACAGCACAGAAAAGCCCCTTTGGCTCACGATGTTGTGCCGAAATTTAATCCTAATGTAAAATATAGTAACTTAAACGACGCAACCCAAAACTCATTGCTATCCATGTCCATTTCCAGCAGTCGCTTCAATGTCCCCAATGACTCTGGTTCCATAACAACAGCTGGTAACGCATTCCATTCATTCACAACTCTCTGCGTAAAGAACCGACGTCTGACGTCTCTAAATATGTCTCTCTTTATCATGTACACCTCTATCCATGCACCTCTCATCCATCGTTGCTACAAAGAAAAAATACCTATTTCCTCAACATTTCTTTACAACACATGCCCTCTGTTCCAGGCAGATCCGAGTAAGTCACCTCTGCACCCTCTCTAAAACTTCCACATGCTTCCTATAAGTGTGGTCGAACCAGAGATTTGTGGAGCTGCAGCATAACCTTGCAGCTGTTCTACACAATCCCCCGCTAATGAAAACCAACACACTTTCCGCCTCCTTAACAACTTTGTCAAATTTCTTAACAGACTTGAGGGATCTGTGGACGTGGACCCCAGAAAACCTCTGTTGCTCCACACTGCCAAGAATTCTGCCTTTTACGCTGCATACAAATTAGACCTTCCAAAATAAATAACCTCACATTTTTCCAGGTTTAACTCTATCTTACACAAATCATCCCAGCTCTCCATCCTGTGAATGTCCCGTTGCAATCTACAAAAGCCCTTCACACTATCCAACAATCCAGTATCCTTCGTCTCATCAGCAAACATACTAACCCAACCTTTCACTTACTCATTTAAGTCATTTATAAAAATTACAAAGGGCAGAAGTCCTAAAACCAATTCTGTGGCATACCCACTGGTCACCAATTTCCAAGGTTGAATAGTTTCCATCTACTACCACTCTCCAGCTTCTCTGGACCAGCTGTTCTGTATCCAGACTGACAGATTTCCCTTCATTCGACATCTGCTTACCTTCTGAATGAGCCTACGACGGGGACCCTTATCAAACGCTTTGTTAAAACCCATGTCCATCACATCCACTGTTTCACATTCATTTATGTGTTTTGTCCTATTCCCAAATAATTTCCTTAGGTTTTGAGGCATTACCTGCCCCTCACGAAGACATGCTGACTTTCTCTAATCAAGCTACGGTTTTATAAGTAATAATAGATCCTGTCCCTCAAAATACTCTCGAATAATGTGCTTACTTTGGACATAAGACTGATTGGTCTGTAGTTCCCAGGACTATCGCTGTTTCCTCTCTTGAAAATCCTCGAATTAATTAGCATTACGCCGGTAGGCAACGAGGATGCAAAGATCATCGCCAAACGTGCAGCTATCCCTTCCCTCTCTTCCTGTAGAAAATTTGAATTATTCCCATCTGTTCCTATCTATCCTCAGGTATTTCAAAATTTTCAGCACACCCTATTTCTTAACATCATCCTGCTTAAACATATTAGTCAGTTTCAAGTTGTTTTCAGAAACATGGAAGTCGCTCTCAGGAGTGAAATCTGAGGCAAATTATTCATTAAGTTCCTTCCTGTCTTCTTCGACTCTAGACACAAGTTGCCTCCACAATCGGGCCTACCCTCATCCTGGCCATCCTCTTGTTCCCTACATAAGGAAAAGCCTTAAGGTTTTCCATAATACTATTCGCTAAAACGTATTCATGCTCCCTTCCTGCTTTCCTAAGTCCATTCTTCAGTTCACCCCTGGACCCCTTGTAACTCTCCTCGAGCCCTGCCTCATTCTTCCCTCCTCAACCTTATGTCAGCTTCCTTATTCTTCTTGACTAGATTGTCCACAACATTTGTGAACGTTAAACGTACATTTCCTTTTCTGTCTCAGTGGCACAAACCTCTCTAGCACTATCAGCACATGCTCCCGAAACACATTTCTATTTTGCATTTGCCTGAGACCATCTGTTCCCAATGTGGCCTCCCCAATTCCTGCTAATAGAATTGTAATTCCCCCTCCCTCATTTAAATACTTTCCCATACTTTCTCTTCCTATCCCTTTCCATGAGCGTCGCAAATGTCATGGAACATCACCAAAATGCTCTCTCATCAATAGATTTTCCACCTGGCATGGTTTGTTGCCAAATACCAAATCAAATGCATTCTCCCCTCTTGTTGGGTCCGGAGTCCTTCCTGGACA